>NC_061097.1:36772675-36775175 GCF_015104395.2 Macrobrachium nipponense
AACAAATACACATAGCTAAGTCTAGACATACATACATATGCACAGCTAGGTCTAAACATACATACATACGCACAGCTATGTTCAGGCACATACATACGCACATCTAGGTCTAGACATAAATACATACGCACAGCTATGTTTACACGCATAAATACGCACATCTAGGTCTAGACATACATACATACGCACAGCTAGGTCTAGACATACATACATATGCACAGCTATGTTTAGACATACATACGCACATCTAGGTCTAGACATTCATACATATGCACAGCTAAGTTTAGACATATATACGCACATCTAGGCCTAGACATACATACATCCGCACAGCTAGGTCTAGACATAACAAATACACACAGCTCGGTCTAGACATACCAAAAACACACAGCTAGGTCTAGACATACATACATACGCACAGCTAGGTTTAGACATAACAAATACGCACAGCTAGGTCTAGACATACACAAATAAACACACAGCTAAGTCTAGTACAAAATCCACGCTCAGGCGCCAAACCTTCGGGTGCCTTTCTCAATAAGAGTTCCGAAACTCGGCAGAAATGTTTCGTAATTAGTCCATTAGGTCGTAGCGGAGGTCGCCATGAAGGTCATTCTTAGAAGCAAAATGTCCCCACAGGACGGTCTGGTGACGTCGCAGCTTCGGAACAAGAGAGAGAGAGAGAGAGAGGAGAGAGAGAGAGAGAGAGAGAGAGCTGAACTGGCCTTGAAGCCAACTTGCGCGCGTTTTATTTTTCCCGCCAAATATCGTAATCTCTTTTCGTCGTCTTCTTCTTCTTCTTCTTCTTCTCGTACAAGCTCAGAATTCCAGGGAATTCTGGCGAATAGGCTTCTTAACAACCATCGCAAATGACTCGGCTTTCCATAAAATGTTGCTGAAACTGGAAAATTCCAGGAACCTCTGGTTGTTCCTTGCGTAGATAGAGAGGTCACGCTCAGCGGACGAGAAAGATTGGCCCGAGTGACTATTGCCATCGTGTCCTGGTTCCCCGTAATTAGTCGTGGATGAGATCTAGCAAAGCAAATCGAGCAAGGCGTGATCCGGCCTCCAGCTTGCTCGGGGGCGTGTATGTGCAAGATTTTTCCCCTCAAGCGTACGTTGTAAACGTTATATTCCTAACTTCGACGTAAATTAAAACGTGCTGAAATCTACGGTCAAACAAGAGCATTGTTTCACTAACGAAAATAAAAATAAAAATGCTAT
Organism: Macrobrachium nipponense; assembly: GCF_015104395.2. Taxonomy (NCBI): domain Eukaryota; kingdom Metazoa; phylum Arthropoda; class Malacostraca; order Decapoda; family Palaemonidae; genus Macrobrachium; species Macrobrachium nipponense. The sequence continues at coordinate 36,773,900 of NC_061097.1, forward strand.
ATTTTATTATTAATAATTTTTCTGTAATGTTTAACGTGCACATTATTTTTTTACATTTTCATACTAATAAATAAGTTATAAATATCATATCCTAAAATTCCTGTACCTTTAACTTAACGCGAAACACCTTTTTCAGAGCTTTTTAAGCTCTTCCATCGACCTTTCCTACCCCCCCAAACAAGAGCAAGAATAACAACAACAACAATGGAGTTTGTAGGCTTACTCCCGGAGTAAGCGAAAATGGATTTATTTCAAAGCGTTGACGAAGTGTCACAGGTATATACTGTTTTAAAAGTCACCCTTAACAAAACCGCAAATAGGCCTAATAATTTTATATGAAATCGTCGATGTTATTTGGCAAAGAAAATCAATGAATAACTTTATTTCATAGCACTGACGATGATCATTGTAAAAAGCACTTACTATCATCGCAATATTCACCCTTTCCAGCAGCTCAAATAAGACTAATGATTCTCATCTAGCATAGAAAACCAAACAGTATAAGCCTAAAGCTGGTTCACTTAAGGTAGATTCTTGGATGAGCCCTATTCTTACGAGACGTTTGTTTGGCGGCCGCTGATTGGCTGGTACTGGGAGGTAGGCAGCTCCCAGCCAATCAGCGGCCGCCAAACGAACGTCTCGTAGGAATAGGGCTAATCCAAGGATCTACCTTAAGTGAACCAGTTATAGGCCTAATACTTTTCAGTATCGCCAACAGCCTCCAACGCCAAGAAACGCGAAATGCCAATCGAATTCGGCCGCCAAATTCTTCCTTGCACTTTCACTTCCACGAATCTCCACTCGTCCCCAGTCAGTCTGTTTCCATTCAAGTTTCTGAAGTTTGTTTGTTTGATTTGGTGATTTTACGTTGCATGGAACTATACTCTGTTTTTTTTCATCTGACCATCCGCCTGTGGTGTTTTTGTATGGTAACACTGCGTCCCGGGCTTTAGATAGTTACATTCGGCTTACATTCAACGATTATAATAATATCCTATTTCGAATATTAACGGTGTAAAATGCATTCAGTAAATTATTAAAACACTTTTCAGTTGCAAATGTACACCCAGATATCCTTTTATTTAACCTAACACTTACACACAGCGTAACTATTTACCGGGACGCAGTGTTACCATACACAAACACCATTGGCGGATGGACAGATGAAAAAAAACGGAGTATAGTGGTTATTCAGCAACGGGACCAACGGCTTTACGGGACTTCCGAACCACGCCGAGAGAACTTTTATCACCAGAAATACACATCTCTGACCCCT
>NC_061097.1:36780175-36827675 GCF_015104395.2 Macrobrachium nipponense
AATCATCTTCAAATTTTTTTTTTACAGGATATGTTACGTTAATAATAATGAGTAAAGTACGACTGAGGGATGCACTCTGGCGAGTCGCTTGCCGTGGGTTGACCATGCACGGTCTATAACTATCAAGGTTTTCAGTGCTATCTTGTGAAAAGGGCCCGGAAATAATATTTAATGAGATGACCTACTGGAGAGAAACTCCACTGATGCACTAATAAGTAAGAACCAGAGAGGTTGGACAGCAAGATAAAAGAATGGAAGCGGGAACGGAGGTGAAGTAAGAGGCTATACCTACAGTGGATTCGGCTTTAAGCCTAAAGGACGCTCCAAACGCCCTTTACTTTATCAATCAAGAAAATAGAGCTAGAGAATAAAACCCTGAGAGAGAGAGAGAGAGAGAGAGAGAGAGAGAGAGAGAGAGAGAGAGAGAGAGAGAGAGAGAATAATTAATGCAATCACGTACATTATTTCTCCTTGACGTGACACATATCGAAGTCCGACAGTTCATTGAAATCACATCCTGTCTATCGGAAACCGGTTCGCACCAGATAGAGTTATCAGTTGGCCTGGTCCAGTTTATAGGCAAACTGAAATGTTTACTACTCGCCTGGACGTAGTTAATACTAGCATTATTTTACTTCATTTCGTTGTAATCTATGCTTTTTCTTTTTACTCCTATCAATTACTCCCGTTATCATTCTAATGATGTTCGTTAAACCAGTAGAAATAGGTCTAGAACAAGAGGCGTCATATCATATGGGGAAAGGGATAAAATATTAGTCAAGTCTCGACTCCCTGCTACCCGCTAGACTTATGTCATTATTCATTCTTTGTTTCTTCTGCATATGAGTCGTCGGAAGTAGGAGTGGAGATGGAATATAGGAGATGAATATAAAATTTAGGCCTATGATGTCATTCAATGCTTTGAGACAAATTGAGAGTAAGAATGTTTGAAAGGTGTAACTGGCGGGAAACTTTGCAGTGGCACTATGAAACAGTATTAATAGAAGAGGGTGGAAAGTAAGATGGATGAAAGTATGAACGGAGGTACGGTAAAAGGAATGAAAGATGTTGCTGTTAGGGGCCGAAAGGATGCTCCAAGGCGCCTGGAGTAATGCCTACAGTGCACCGCGTGAGAAGCACTGACGCCTGCACTACCCTCCTACAGGCATGGTTGGAAATAACTAGTTTTCAAATAAAAAGGTCGGCAGAATGGTCAAGGCAATTCTATACATCAAATGACCCGTAAAAGTTAATCGATTTACAACGTAGTTAAATTAATTCCTTTGCTCAATGTTTACCCCACAAAGATTTAATTTACCCCACACTGAGAAACACTACCAAAAACAGGTTTCACATTAATATTACTTTACGGAAGACAGATTATGCATTTGCTTTTGTATAAATTGGGTTAAAATTCTTTTCATGTAAAATATTTGCTTTTCATTACTGTTTTTTATTTTTATTTTCGTATTTATTATGATTTTTGCCTGGAATCTTTTGAATTTTGTAGGTGAGTATAGCAGCATGCTGTTACACTCCATTTGATGTATATCAATAAACTTTTTGAATTTGAATTTGAATTATTTAAAATTTGAATTAGCACCACCTCATTTTCATAATTTCATTCATGAAAGTATATATTTTTAAATAATATACTTGAATTTTTAAGACGTATAGTATATGTTTTTATGCACCTCACATTATGAGATAAGTTGGCTCACAGGCGTTTCCAAACCACCTCAAATTAGGCAACACTGCCCTTGTCTTGGAACACCTCCAAATTCACCACTTCAGATTTGTTATTCTCTTCCTGATCCTGGTTTTCTATATCAATCAAGAACACTACTTAGTGGGTTCATTCATCTGTGAGGTTACTTACTGGGAGAACTAGGTAATATAAATATGTCAGTAGGTATGTGCATGGAGAGAGAGAGAGAGAGAGAGAGAGAGAGAGAGAGAGGAGAGAGAGAGAGAGAAAGGATTGGTAGCTGATGTGTATATTTCATTATCATAAACCAAGCACTATGCTTCTTAAGATGCAAAATTGTAAAAAAAAAAAAAAAAAATTCAAAGTAATTTATATATTTCCAAGGACAGAAACCTATACTTTCATAGTGTTATGGCACTGAGACCTCCATCAATGAAAACCCAGGTTCATATTCCTGCTGGATCAAATATAACTGTACATATTGCAGCTTGTGTCAAACACTCACACACACACATAATGGGGAAAAAGGCTTTACAGAGATTTTTCATGATACAATAATTTCTAGACTTTCAACTTTTCCAGTTATTTTTTCGAAGTATTTTCCACTGTGTCCCAGATCAACATGTAAACAGGCCATTTATAGGTCACTCACGAGCAACAAAGGCACGGGACAGGTCATTGTGCTGTTGCACAGTGCTCTACAGACGGAGTATATAAATGTATAATTAGCACAGACATCCCCTTTCTACCCAAGCTAGGACAAGGGGGAATCAAGTATCAAATGCTACTGATCTATATGACTCACCAAAGCCCCTTCCTTATATCAAAGGGACAGTAAGGTTGCTCTGCTAGGGAAATCTATCAAGCAATGAGCTCCAATGGGTGCTGGTTAATATGTACCTTGTATGGCACAAAATGGAAGCTAAATGTTTTAAGAAGTATTCAAAAGACTCCTGCTACACTGCTTTCTGCCTTTTAATATCCATCTAATCACTATGGTGTCTTTCTGTCTAAATGTCCAACTTCATGTGACTTAAATTTTCACTTATCAGGTATAAATAATTTCTGCTTCCTGCCTTTAATTTTCAATTGGTGATTATGGTGTCTTTATACTTAGCTGTCCAACTTCATGTGGCTTCTATCAGGTATGAATAATTCCTTGACTCCTTCAAACAAGGCCCATGAATCTAGATATGACAAAGCAATCTCATTAAACTATGTTAATACTGTAGTTAACATGTTTGAGAATGTACTACGGTAATTCAAGCATAAAATGGTCACCATCTGAAAATCAAATAATGGTACCAACCATAAAATAGTTTTTGCAGTCCCTGCATAATAGTCAAGTGTTTGGAGACAACATGACAAGCACAAGTTCACGGATGGTAAAGACCCAGGGTCAGCTTTCATTAGCTGGAATTTGAAATTTCAAAACTTGTCCCCAATTTCTTCAGTTATATTCATTCCCATTTATCTGAATTGTCATTGTTATTTTTAACTGTATTCAACCATGCCTCATTCATATAAATTTGTGTGTTTTCTTTGTTAATTATTACCACCACCAACTTAACTTGGTTCTCTCCAGGCTGAAGAAGTAAAACAAAATTACACTGAGTAGTACCTCATGCCTTAACTACTTACTATTTTTATGAACTGGACAGTCAATGTTAGGAACTTATACTTGAAAATATTTATTCAGATAGCAAAATTACATTTACATTTCACTGAATTCAATTACAACTAATTGCATTGATAGTTGCTCCCGTCCACCAACGACTGAGCCACAAATCTTTGTCTGGTGAAAAAGCCCCACACTGTAAAGTAGAAGACATTAAGTGAACACTTATATATATCTGCTTCTTGATCTCTCCATATATAAGACTATTCAAAGACATATCTCATCTCATTTCATTCTGGGAGTTATGGAGATCAAAATGGAGTGCACAGCTTGATGACAAAAGCAAAGCAAATGAAGAAGCACTTCACATCTATATACTCTCTCGTTCTGCACTGCAGATGAGATCCATCTAGTTTTCATAAATGAATCATGAAGTTTTATAGTGAACTCTTTTAACTAACCAACAATATGAGATGTAAAATCTTCACTTTCATGAAACCTCTTTCTTATATGATGAGAAAGGTCTACACTACTTTATAACAGATGTTTTCTAGGGCAAATTACAATAAGACTGTCTGACTATGAATTACAAAGAAATAAAAGTAACTTAACTACTAAGAGAGACATGCACGATTACAATAATGCATTATAAACCTTGTAGTGGTGTCACAACTGAATATTTCTGACATCAGTGGGCATCTTGCTGCTAAGTTTGTACAAAGTAGCAAATACTGGTGACAAAATTGAAGTTCATTATGTTCTTGCTTGACTGATAAAAAGTTTTCTCTTCAATTTTTATATAAAAAAAAATATACAGGCTAATTGATGCACTGCTAACTGGCAAGGTGTCAAAAGGTGTCAGAAAACAGACCTGGGTGACACTGCCTCTGTTAAAATTGAAATATTCATATCAAGATAAATTCCATCTATGCATTTATTTACGAATACATAATGATCATGTAGCACCATTCAAAAATTTGTCATCTTGGGTTTACCTTAATATAAGACTCAACTTTCAACTACAAAAATCCTTCACAATTTTATTTATTCTACAGTAATCTGTGAATAAATTTTTATAAAAGCTACTATAAATCTCCTCTGTACAAGAGCAATTTGTGTCGAAGACTGATTATAAACTAGTTTACCAAGCTGCTGATTACGGCACCTCAATTCCATATAGTTAGAAGGTAAGTTAAAAAGCAAAAGACATTAACAATCTCATTAGTTCTTCTCTTCTTACATATATCATATAATCTAATATATTTAAAAGGTTTAAACAGATCACTGCTCTAAGGGCTGTCTATATCTATATACAAATATTTGTACTGATATCTATACGTCTTTCTTAGGCATAGTATCAATGAATAACATATTTTTAGTACAATAGTAATACACATTACCTTCCACCTTAGTTTGATCAGGCAATGGTTTTAAAAATGAAAATTATCCATATTTTTCGGATGATCTTTTGCCTCTGCAATTGGCTTCTTCTATGGCAATTTCAACAAAAATAGACAAAATTTGAAAAAAGATCTCCACTTTAACTTTCAAGAAAAATTTAAACAGGAAAGGCACATCAACAACAAAAAATTGTTGAATAAATCAAAGGACAAAATTTTTGCAATACTGTGCGAGCCAAAGACTCAAAATAATTTGAGTCTTTCTACATATTCAAATAATATAACGAAGCATGCTTAATTACTATGTGCTGTAAGAGTTAATACAAATACAAAACTGTTAATATATATGTTAATGCAACTCTGTTTTACTGTACTACTACAGTAAATACATACTGACAGAGGACATTCCTACATCAAGACTCCAGATTTGGCCCAGTTCTCAAAACCGAAGATGGCAGGACAATAAACATACCTCCCCACAAAGAATCTACTTCTTGCGGTTAAAGAAATTCATGATGGCGTTCATGCAATCCTCCGACGTCCATCGTTCAACCAGGCGGTCACACTCGGCACGATTCACCTGCAATTGGAATTGGATTATAAAATTTAGGCCAAAGGCCAAGCTCTAGGATCTATGAGGTCATTCAGCACAGAGAGGGAAACTGAGAGTAAAAGGTTTGAAAGGCGTAACAGGAGAAAAACCTTAAAGCAGTTACACTATGAGAACTATTGTTAAGAGAGGATGGAAAGTATGATGGAAAAAAATGTGAACAGAAATACAGTAAAAGGATAGAAGTTAGGGACATCCCCTGAAATAGAATAAGGGTCAGAACCCTAGACTGTATGGTGACTGGTTTGAAGTCGCACAATTAAGAACATGGTACAGTTTTGTAAGTCATCAGAAATAGTGAAAGGATCAGAACCACTTATCGGTTATGTTCTCTGAATATCAAAACATATCCAAAAAAACTCTACAAATGTTTTTAAACCTTTTACCTATTAACAATTTAATCTTTTATACTTTTTACTTGTTTACTGTAAAACTTCTAACAAGAACAAAGACTTTATAAACCTGTTAACATGAGTACTATATAAAGAGAGGCCATTTCCAGTTTGTATACTAATTTGTAAACATATTCCAATCCTCAGTTTCAGTACAGCACTACCATTAAATTCTGAATCATGAACAAACCTAAATTTTAACTTCTGTCCAGCACGTACCAGTAGGGGAATGTTTACTTTTCTACTTATTATTATATCCCAAAGAAAATTGATACCAACCTTTTTAAGCGTCTCACGTTCAACATCGCGTATGAGAGCCTTGGAATAGATAAGAGACTTGGGAGGGAGCTTGGTATAAGCTTTGATCTTGGGCCATATTTCCTGCTGGAAGGAAGCATCAGGAAACACCTGGGTCACGAGTCCAAGTTCGCAAGCCTCATGTGCAGTGAGCTGTTGAGAATTTTAAACAAATTTAATTTGACACACCTATTTAATAAAATAGAGAGAGAGAGAGAGAGAGAGAGAGAGAGAGAGAGAGAGAGAGAGAGAGAGAGAGAGAGAGAGAGAGAGAGACCTTACCTTACCTTACAGACCTTACATCTTGTTTGGGTTGCCCCAGGTCCCTCAGTATGAAGCACCTCTAATGTCTACCAGAGTTTTGCTAGTACATTTTCCGGTATATTTTGCATCTTCCAATCTTGGATGGTCTGGGATGCAGCTTAGATATTTGTCGAGCTTATTCTTATACTCATCTACGCTCACTCCTGATATATTCCTCAAATGAGCTGGCAACGCATTGAATAGACGCTGCTGGTGCATAGTGGATTAACGTCCTGTGTGCTTTCCTTAGTTTTCCTGGTATAGTTTTGGGCACTATTAATTTACCTTTGCTTGCTCTTTCTGATATTTTTAGCTCCATGAAGTTTTCGGTAATTCCTTCTATCTGTTTCCATGCCTGAATTATCATGTAGCGTTCTCTTCTCCTTTCTAGACTATATAATTTTAAAAATTGTAGTCTCTCACAGTAGTCAAGATCCTTAACTTCTTCTATTCTAGCTGTAAAGGACCTTTGTACACTCTCTATTTGTGCAATATCCTTTTGGTAGTGTGGGTACCATATCATATTGCAATATTCAAGTAGACTACGAACATATGTTTAGAAAGCATAATCATGTGTTCAGCTTTTCTTGTTTTGAAGTGCCGTAACAACATTCCCATTTTTGCTTTGCATTTTGCTAATAGAATTGCTAATTGATCATTGCATAACATGTTCCTATTTAACATCACACCAAGGTCTTTAACTGCTTCCTTATTAGTGACAGTCTCATTAATTAGGTCCCCTATATGCATATGGCTTTCCTTCTCTATCTCCATAATTTATTGATTCAATACCATCCTACTTACCTCTGCTCATTCATGTACTTTGTTAAGGTCTCTTTGTAGCGCATTCCTATCTTCATCACAAGTAATGTTGTCCTATATTAAACAAATTATTTCTTATTAAATTTTCCATATTTTTCTTCATTACCCTTTCATATGTGATGTTAGACTCACAGGCCTATAATTACTTGCCTCTAGTCTTGATCCACTTTTGAAAGTAGGGGTAATATATGCTAATTTATGCTCATCATAAATCTTGCCTGTATCTACACTTTGTCTTAATAATATTGCAAGTGGCTTTGCGATAGAATGAACTACTTTCTTTAACAAAATAGCAGGGACACCATCAGACTCAGCTGCTGCTCCATTTTTAATTTCATTAATAGCCTGCACAATATTGGCTTCATTAATATCTATGTCCGATAAATATTTACTATTTTCATCCCTTATTTCTGGATCATTATCTTCATTATCAATTCTAGGGGTAAATTCTCTCTTATATCTTTCTGCCAATATGCTGTATATTTCCTTTTTTTTCGTTAATCTCCCTTCATTTCTTAGAGGGCCTATTTCTATTCTTCCTTTATTCATCTTTTTCCCATGTGAGTACAATAATTTGGGGTTTTGCTTGATATTTACTAGGATTTTTTCGTCCAAGTGCTGTTTTTCATTTCTTTTTTTATTGTATAATCTTTTGTTCTGCATTTTCTATCTTACTTTTTAGTTCCATCACTTTCCATGCATTCTTTTCTTTTGCAAGACCTTTTTTCCACTGATTTTCTGGAACAAGATCCTTCTGTCTCTTGGTATGCATGGCTGATGTTTACTTTTCTTCTTTGTTATATATTTATCCATTATTTTCTCTAATATTTTATATAATATATCCGTATTTACCTACATTTCATCACTTACAAAATGTTATCCCACACTTTGTTTAATTCATTTATTTCTGACCATTTTATACTTTTACTGTAGAAATTGTATTTTCCATATCCTCACTTTTTCATCTCTTGCTTATCTCTGTTTTCACTTGCTTTGGAATGGACTGTTAATTTTATGACATTATGGTCTGAAATACTCGCATTATAAACTATTATTTCTTTAACATAATTCACCTCATTCACAAATACTACGTCTAAAGTATTTTCCTTTCTTGTTGGCAGATGATTTATTTGTTGAATGTTGTATTCTAGTAGCATATCTAATAGCTTTTCGAATTGCCTCTTATCTTCTGCACTACTATTACCCCTTTTTATATGTACCAATCTACGAAAGGAAAGTTAAAGTCTCCGGATAGGAGAATAGTCCAGTCTTTGTGATTTTTCTATTATTGTGTCAAATTCCTTACTATTAGGGGGTCTACATATTACTATGTTCATTAATTTTTCATATGTAGTATCTATGAGTATCTCTGCATCCATACTCTTGTCCTGCTCTTTGTTTTCATTATTTTTTTCTGTCATTTCAGTTTTGTTTTCTTCTTTTCCATTTTCCTCTTCTTCCTCTTCCTCATCTTCTTCATCCTCTACTATTTGCACATTAAGTCTTGATTTAATAACATTATCTATGCATGAGAGACATGTTAAGCAAAATACTCTTGTATCCTTACTCGTATCTTGCTGGACTTCAGCGCATTGGGGATGCATGGGTTTGTTGCATTGATAACATTTTCTGATCAGGTTTTGTGGGTTAACTATGCTATAACACACCTTACAAAGTTTGCATGCTTTTGGTATTATTTTTCCTATTGCATCAATTAGTATATTCACAATGTTCACCTTAGTCATTTTCTTTGTCAGAATGTGTTGATTGATGTAAATTTTCTTTATAAGTCTCTTGACCACTTGAATTTTATTTGGAACTCCTTCAATTATTTTCATGATATTTTCTGCTGATTTATTCAAGTTTGAAGAATCATGATATTGTTATGATACAATAAAGTTTCATACATACTTACCTGGCAGATATATACATAGCTATCGACTCCGTCGTCCCCGACAGAAATTCGAATTTCGCGGCACACGCTACAGGTAGGTCAGGTGATCTACCGGCCTGCCGCTGGGTGGCAGGACTAGGAACCATTCCCGTTTTCTAATCAGATTCTCTCTTCCACCTGTCTCCTGCGGGGAGGCTGGGTGGGTCTTCAATCGTATATATCTGCCAGGTAAGTATGTATGAAACTTTATTGTATCATAACAATATCATTTTCATACATTCATTCAACTTACCTGTCAGATATAATACATAGCTGATTGACACCCTTTGGTGGAGGGCAAGAGACAGCTAACTCCTGACTAGACAGGTAAACAACTGTGTTGTAAGGTATTTATAGACCTTGGTTCCTCTGTGTTTCTAGACGAAGGGTCGACTTCCTAGCTATTGCATAGGAGGTCTGCTTCGTCTCAAGAGCCTTAGCAAGATAGTGATCTGTGGCCAAGAGTTCTTGTGGGTCTACCGATGGGGTCTTATCCACTTACTCGGTCGAGCCTAATTGGCATTTGTCAATGGGTGCTAATCCGCTTATATGACAACATGCCTATGCCTATTGGCATAACTAAGGAGCGCAACACCGATCCCGATCACCTGTTCCTAACATGAGGGTTCACGCTAAAATTGAAAAAGAGTTATCCCCCAAACTCCTTTCAAACCTCAAAAAAAAAATCACTAAGTTAAAATAAATTCAACTCATTATTAAAGGATCAGTGTCGGCTCCTTATCCCAGCAACGTATCCGCTGATACGTATAAACCAAGAGAGAAGGATCTCCCGTAGGTTAACTTGAAGTCCTTCATGTAATGAGCAGTCAACACATAGTTGCATCTCTCATATGTTAAAGCTAATATGTCTTCCTGACATATTGTTACGAAAAGAACAAGAACTTGCAAAAGCTCGCACTTCATGAGCTTTTAAATTCTCAGCTGTTTGAAGGTATCATCAAGTCACTTATGAAGTGCTTTAGAGATTACCATTGTTTCAAAGAAGACTAGGACTTTCTTTGAACTGGATCTCATCTGGATGAAGCCTAGCGCCTGGCTTGCGCCTGGCGCCTGCTGGCGCGAGGAGTATCCTGTTTGGAATACTCCTGGCGCCTGACAGTCGTAACACTCCTCGAATACTCCTGCCGTCTGGAAGGCGCATCTCGCTCCAAATACTCCTGGCGCCTGTTAGGAGTATTAAGCTCAGAATACTCCTGGCGCGTTGGTAGGCACTCTTGGTAGGCACATGCGCTTCGAATACTCCTGGCGCCTGGTAGGAGTAAAAAGTCTAGAATACTCCTGGCGCCTGGGAGGAGTATCGAGGTCAGAGTACTCAAGGCGCCTGGCAGGAGTATCTCTTCCCAAATACTCCTGACCTATGGAAGGCGCATCTAGTTCCGAATACTCCTGTGGCTTGGTAGGAGTATCGCTCATGGAATGCGCCTTTCGAATGGCAAGTATATTGCGCTTAGCGGGCGCTATACTCCTATCAGGAGTTCTCTCTTCTCCAGTTGGCTCTTGTTTGCTTGGATGAAGATCTGGGCCTAGAACGATCTACAGTAAAGTCAGGCTCTTTGCGCCTACTTGGCGCCTGGCTCCTAGTTGGCGCCAGACGCTTGGCAGGAGTTACTTCCTTTCCCACGTCTCGCCTGCCTAACGCACCGCTCTCCCCCAGAGATGGCCGCTTGTGCGACAACTCCCCTGTAGGGTTCGTCGCGCCCGACAGGAGATCGGTATTTGGATCTCTAATCGGAAGCCTGTCATCCTTTTTACGAGTAGGCTCTTAGAAAGGACTCCTACCAAAGACGCTAATTGCTCCTGCACATTCATCAAAATTTAGTCAGCTACATCCAGTAGACGATAGGAGATCTAAAAGTCCGAGAGACAAGTCTTCCTCCGAGGAGGATCCTTATTGAATACTTCCGTTGCTAACGAGTTCTCCTCCTAAATGTTGATGAGTTTTCTCGTTGCAGAAGCTTCCCTATCCTTGCCCGAAGGAAGGGAAGGAGCCTGGAAGCTTAAACAAGAGATTTCTGAGCTGAAATGGTAGGCTCTGATTTCTAGCTCTTAAATGTACTCTCTGACCCTTTTGGGAAGTAGTTTGAGCCCTCATGCGTTCCAAAGACTCTGTCAGTAAACGTTTAAACCATTGTCTTCTTCTGTAGATGACAAATGTCAATACATTACCCGGACACGAAACCTCTATCTGAAAGCGTTGATCCAGGAATAAAGGCTTTAGCTCTTTTGCCAAACACTACATGCTGGCCAGAACCCATTGCCGAGTCTTCATAGAATTGATTCCAGATTCTAAAGCCCAAAATTTCACTTGTCCTTTTGATCGTTTAGGACCAAGAGAAACATTTGATTAGGAGCAGTTCCATCTTGTCGGAACACGGATCTGAGGCCCAAATTAGGATCCCATTCTAAGTATAAGAGTATCTTACTCTTATCGTATAGAGGTATTGTATAGATCCCGAAGATCTTAATTCTCTACTATCTCTAATATTCTTTGTCGAGACAGAGTATATCTTTTTACTGTGTTCATTGATAGCATAAAATACCAAGGTGATTCTTCCCTCTGAAAGGGAAGAAAACCATTATGTGGTTCACAGAGGTTATCGGAAAGAGGACAGTTTTTCCCCTTTCCCCTTTCCATCTAGCACGATCTGCAGCAACTCTATGTCTTAACATATTTAAAGGGAATTATCAAGCTTCCCTTGAAAAACAAATCCTCTCATTCATATTTACTTCTGGTCAGTCTGCACGCAGATAGACTCAGAGTGGATAGGTTTTCAGGTCCAATATTTATAATAGATTCCGATAAAATCTCTATTCTCTTAGAACAAAAACCTTCCGACACATGCTGAAAGAAGAACGTGACCTCTGTGAATCCAACCTTTTTATTGAAAAAAAAAACAAAATGATGCATTCATCTTCTTCCTTTGACGCCCATTATTTTTAATATCTGTTAAGAATATATATAACTAGGGAAAAAAAGACTAAAGTTTATTCCCCTATTTAAATTAAGATGGCGTATCTTGCTACCTCTCTTGTTTCGAGGAAACGGAAGCAATCTATAAGAAGCTCGTTCCATCTTCTGCCTTGCCGAAGAGATCTGTGAATACTTTCCGCAGGGTCTGACAACTCTTTCCAATAAATGTTAAACATACGTTAACAGTTATTATCGTCGATCAAAAGGTTCTCACGGACATGCAAAATCCCGCATCGAACCTGGTAAGGATCGTTACGTTCCGTGTCTGTTTCCAAATAGGTTAAATCGTGCTCTGCCGAATTAAAATCATTTATAATACCGTCACATTGTGGTAAACAGCATTCATCTAGGAAACTCTTGTAAGGATAGTAGGAACTCTGTAATTAACCACGGTGTGTGCATAAGGCTTAACCGTACCGTTATCTTAAGGTGAATTTTCTACTACATTCTTTCCTCGCCGAGGCAGAGAGAGATCCTTAGCAAAACGAATACGATGTTATTCATGTTTGCCTAAAAATCGCCTCAATTCGTGGTTAAGTCCCTGATTGTAGGGGGAATATATGGTGAAGCATTCGATCCCTTAGGAGAGAGAGATGTAACCAACGGTTCACGACCGAGAACCGGATGGTACTGGATTGGCTCACAATTACAGCCGTCTCGTTCACTGCCTGGCTGCATTCATTCTGAGTTGCCAGTTTACTCCCTTCAATGAATGGATATAATTATTCTCGAGTCTAAGAAAGCTCTCAATAATGCAAATTTAAGCCAAACAACCTTTGTAAATACCGAAGCTGAGTAGGTATTGTCGTAACAAACCTTTAAGCGAAGTCCTTACTAGGAAAATCCTGTAAGGATATAGATAAATCCGTAGCGAACCAGAAAGGCAACTATGGTATAGCGTATATGACTTGTCATTCAGTAGTCGTATACAGCAAGCCTTCTACGACATTCTTTCCTTTCCGACATGCAGAGAAAGAATGGAAATCTTACTCTCTTCGTTCTTTTCGTCAATAATCCCGAATGGGTATTAGTCGAAAGAGATCGCAAATGACAACCGAGGATCGAAGAGAATCTCTCCAGCTTTATTATCTTGGAGATAAGTCCGTATTTTACGCCGTTTCTTATCTGGAAGAGCCTCTAATCAATGAATGAGAGCTCGTACGAATCTTGTTCAACTTCCAAACGATTGCCCCTCTTTCTGTAAATGGTTGGTTGCATTATTTTTTAGAAGGAGGATGATTTTAATATCCTCTTACTAATACTGAACTAATTCTCACAATTCTGCTCTATCTTCCATTCCTCAAGTTGGGAGAAGATTGAGCAACCGGAGGAGAGCGCTTCCTTTCGAAAGGTGAAGGGCTTTTAGCAGTACCGACTCTAACCTGACAAGGGCTACGGCAGCCTGTGCTACATCTTGAGTCCCCTGCCTGGAAAAAGCCGAACTTGCTCTTGCCTTTATTGCATTAAGACAATCCTGACAGGGCGACGGCCCCCCCGCCTGTGCGACAACTCCCGTCCCTATCAGGAGAAGCCTCGAATGTCTTTCACCTTTCGCCTGGAGGACTCTTGGCGGTTGTCAGGCTCTTCTTGTAGGAGAAAGTGCCTGGCGCTAAGCAGGAGTATCTTGCCTAGAATACTCCTGGCGCCTGGGAGGAGTATCGCGATCTGAATACTCCTCGTCCTCGGAATACTCCTGGCGCCTGGCAGGAGTATCGCGCTCCGAATACTCCTGGCGCCTGGGAGGAGTATCGTGCTCGGAATACTCCTGGCGCCTGGCAGAAGTATCGCTTTCCTAGGAGGAGTATCGTGATCGGAATACTCCTGGCGCCTGGTAGGAGTATCACGTTCCGAATACTCCTGGCGCCTGGGAGGAGTATCGTGCTCGTCGGAATACTCCTGGTGCCTGGCAGGAGTATCGCGTTCCGAATACTCCTGGCGCCTGGGAGGAGTATCGTGATCAGAATACTCCTGGATCCTAGCAGACGTATCGCGCTTGGAAAGTTTTCTTGTTGGAAAGTTCCGAGCATCTGAAAGGCGATCCTCGCCTGGAAAGTTCTGTACGTCTGGAAGGTTATTTGAATCTGGAATCTTCCGCCTTCTGGAAGGTTCCGCTTGTGCGGAAGGTTCTGTGTGCGGAAGGTTCCGATCTCTTGTACATTTGTTCTTGCTTAGAATTCGACAATACTTTCCATTTTCGACATAGCCCTCCCTTTCTTCTGAATGAGAAGGACTTCCATTTCCGATGAAGATCCTGGTTCATAGTGCTTCAGGCGCTTTGCACCTATATTCAGGCCCTTCAGGTGCTTTGCGCCTCGTTTCAGGCGCTTTGCGCCTTGTTTCAGACGCTTTAGGCGCATTGAGCCTCGTTACCGGAGCTTCATGCCCAAGGAGCTAGAAGCTTAAAAGTTATATATATATGTGTAATCACTAAACGAGATCCATATAATTCATTCGATCAACAAATATTCTTTAATATCTAATTCGTTCTTCTCAGAATAGATATATTTTCATAATACAGTTACCGATGAGGAATTTATTGAAATAACTATTTCAAACCCCCATGGGATAGAGACCCCCCCGTCCAACTGTAACGGGGGACGAACCCGGATAGGGCAATGCCTCTACCGCAACTGTTATCGAATGATGTCTTCCTTTCTCCGTCTCTTCTGAGGTTCCGATAGCCAGACGAGATTATCTTGCATCTTCATTTAATCTACGCCGTTGAATGTTTCTTCTCCTTATTCGTCAAGACGATAATAATAAGGGGAACACATTGAATTAGGATGCCTTTCCAATGGCTATCCCTGGCAGTCTGGGACGTCCTACAGAACCTGCCGAGGGGACGCCTGATCGGTGGGGATTCTCTGTAACCTCCGTAAGGCTTTCGACATTCCTTCTCCTCTGGGCCTGTGAGCTTGGAAGAGGTCTAGGCCTGGGAGCGAGACAAGAGCCGATCAGACGCACCCTCTATTGCAATGGGGAACACTATAATCACTTCTTACCTTATAATAGCTCGTATCTTGAGCTACATTCCTTTATCTTCAAATTGCAAATGAATTTGTAGTTTCTGTGAAGTAAGAAGGTGATGAGGAAACTACACTACTAGTACTGTTAATATTCTAACTGCTCGTCATAACGAGAGCTATTAAAGCTTCTAAAAAAAAAAAAACATATCTAGTTCTATGTTTTTCTGACTTCCTCAAATAGGAAGTTACCTTATTTTCCTCAATCAAATTCTAACATTTATTACACTTTATCAATGAATAAATATTTATATTTCCCTTTCTTGCAAACTATGTAATTGTCTACCAAAAACTTCGGTAGTTACACATCCTCTATTCTTCGAAAACTTCGAAGTTAATTCATTAAAAGTTATTAAAAAGTTATTAAAAGCGTATGCCGAACCACCGATCCAGAACTTCCCTGTAAAAGTTGGCCCAGAAGATCGATGGCGATGAAACACGAAAATCAAATCAGGAGGGAAAGTAAACATATGTTTACATTCCCAGCGACAGAGAGAATCTGATTAGAAAACGGGAATGGTTCCTAGTCCTGCCACCCAGCGGCAGGCCGGTAGATCACCTGACCTACCTGTAGCGTGTGCCGCGAAATTCGAATTTCTGTCGGGGACGACGGAGTCGATAGCTATGTATATATCTGACAGGTAAGTTGAATGTATGAAAATATCCTTCCAATATGTCTATGAATACTTTTGTATCTTTTTGATTAGGGCTGTTATTGATCTCATAGATGAGCAATGCCAGCTCCCTTCCTGCTAATTCATCATATTGCATATCTGCAATGCAAGCATGATTTTGCCATTTCTTTCCACAGTTGGAGCTTACTGCCATCCTGATCGAATTTACAATAATTCACTCGACAAACTAACTTAGTAGATGATTTATCCTATTATTTTCACACTAATATTATCAACAACAATTCACGAACACTTCTAGATATAATTAGTTTTCTAGTCGTATATTAAACATGTGATATCGGTTGATTAATCAGACTGTGCACAGGTACATCTCACCAAGCAAAATGTCACTACCAGAGAGAGAGAGAGAGAGAGAAAGAGAGAGAGAGAGATTGTTTGTTTGCATAAACAATGGTTACAAAATTTATAACACTAAAAGCTTTCAAAATATGCAATCACCAAAAGGTATTATATATATAAAAACCAATGAAGGCATTACCTTATGATAACAAAAATATGAACAATCAATAAAGCTTGGAAATTACAAGCCTACAACTGTTACAAATCTCAAATGAATCAAACAACCCTTTTAAAGAAATGACATAGAGTGATAAAATTACTGTAAGATCGTATTAGGTAGCTTTACCAAAGCACTGAATCCCAATCACAGACTCCAAGTTCTGGTCTGAAGGGTTTTTTCTTGAACGAAAGGTGAATACTGATGCAAGACACAGCGGAAGAAATTATACAGGTCATTACGACAAATAAAAGGGACAACAGGACATGTAAAATACTAAGTGATGCAGTTGCGGCTGAAATGACATTAAAAGTGTACATCACTCATTAATACCTATGTGAGGTCAGTCTATGTTCATCTTAGTATCATATGAGGTTACTATTTAGCCAATTAAACGCCCGTATCTACCTATGGAAAATGGATAAGGGAATGTGATATGTCTAACCTTGGCAGCATCAATACCCAAAACTCTTGAAATGACACGAGACTGAAGGAATAACAGAAACATTACAAGAAAGAAAATAATAAAATTAGGTATTTCAAGCGAACAAATTAAAAATGACAATAAAAGAAACAATTAATACCATAATAATAAAAAAATGAGTCACATATCTGACATGCATGGAAACTGACCTTCTTGTTGAACATGAGCACTTCACTTGCTTTGGCAAATCCCATCAACTTCGGGAAAATGTACGAAGAGCAGCCTTCTGGAGACTGCCCCAGAGCACTGAATGGAGTGTTGAAAGTTGCCTGTAACAAAGAAAAAACATAATAACCCTCTGGACCCCAAGCAAACTTTAAAGGTTATAAAAGTTAAAATAATGAACATGACACAAATGCATCTGCTTTGTAAGTAACTTTAGAGCTTAAGGTGAAATACATGCACCGTAACTTTATGAGCAAATACTAAACTGTGTACAGACAGAGTACCCTTCAGCACAGTACTGTATTCTCCTGATCTGTGCTAAAACTCATCTGAAAAAATTCTTTTAATAAAGGCAATGAACTGATTTAAAGTAACATATGGCAGCAATAAATATAATAAGACTTGTATTTTAACAATGTACAATTAACAAAAAAGTTAAATCCAATATTCTTACTCTTATTTCTACTTCAAATGATTTCTCATTAAATTATATACCAAAGTTAATAACTTTATGACTAAATTATAGGACTATTCCAAAGTATGTTTACTGTAAAACTCAAGGGTTTATCCTTAAGCATAAGGTCACCTATCTTCCTCTCTTTTAAAAAGGGAATTTACCTCTAAATCAAAGTCATTACAAATTTACTTAAAACCATCAAATTTTAACTATATTCACATAACATTGCACACAGTACTTTTAATTCAATATGAATCAAGAAACTTTCAAAATTATTCAAAAGATGGCTGCAAATTCCTTAGGCCTACATCAATCATTTGCACAAAAAAGGAACTACAAGTTTTAAACTTAGAATAAAACTATTCTTTTGTTGTACTCCTTTTTTTCTTTGCAAAAATCTTATGAGGTTGTATTTTGTAATACTTATTATTCAAAAGGTACCTATGAATGTCACATTATAACTGTTGCCTATAATTCTGAATTCAGACTATATAGTTACTATTAGCAAAAAATGAGTACAAATTCACATGGAACATGGCTAAAAGCCCTTTGACTTAGAAAGTATAGTTTTACAAAAAAGAATAAAGGTAATGATAAAGAATAATGATAAAGATTACGATGGTCTCAGTTTTAAATCCTAGCAATGGCCAAAAAACACAGAGGCAGTACGAAGCAAAGAGACACTTCTGCTTCCTGAGTACTTACTGCATCGGTAGAATACACTGCATCAAAAAGCCCCATGATAGTAACAGACACACCAACTGCTGGGCCATTCACAACGGCTATAAGTGGTTTTGGGAAGTCAATGAAGGCTGAGACAAACCTGAGAAATTTAGAGGCAGTATTATGTCAGATTTTGCATGGCAGTGTAAAAACCTCAAAGCATTTTGGCATTCAAGATTCATACTGTCTTGCAATAACTTCTGATCTCCTTCACATTCTCACTGTAGGAGCTTGCTCAACAAGCTAACAGCGACATTTGACACATATGAATTGCGTATATAGTTCCGATAACAATACTAATCATAACTCTAGTGGTTTTTGGCTCAACAAATTTTTCAGATTACCAGGTTTCATATTATTTTCAAGCAAACATGCTTCACTCTCCTTAAGCAAGGCTGAATACCTTATAAACCTAGGCACTTTGACATCACATCCATCCTTATTACCATGAACTTACCATAAACCATTAACTTAGTCTTTTGTCATTAATAACTTGACAAGGTAACAGATGAATAGAATAGAATAGAATAGAATACAAGGCCAAAGGCCAGTGCTGGGACCTATGAGGTCAATCAGCACTGAAAGGGAAACTGACAGTAAAAAGGTTTGAGAGGTGTACCAGGAGGAAAACTTTGCAGTTGCACTATGACTCAATTGTTAGGAGAGGGTGCAACGTAAGACGAAAGAAAAAGAATATGAACGCAGGAAGAGTAAAAGCAACGAAAGAGGTTGCAGCTGGGGACTAAAGGGAGGCTGCAAAGAACCTTAAATAATGCCTCTAGTGAACTGCATGAAGTGCACTGTAGATGCTACCCCTCTACAGAGGGCACAACATGAAGAATTATCTTTAACATTCCTAAGTTAAATTTACCTAAGACAAAAATACATGTAAAATGAGTTGTCTCCACTCTCTCCTCTGCACATTATGGGTAAATTCCTATCTGGTCTAGGTCTTAATGAGTCCCCTAATTCAATGGCTATCTGGACTCCTACAAACTCTCATTTACTCTTAAAGGCAAGTGTCTACCTACTATGGGAGCCAAGAATACAACTCTTTAACTGAATCCTGTTTTGAAAACTCTAAAGAAAAATGAAATCACAGAGAGTGCATGTATGTATACAGATGTTAACTAGCTCCATAAACATCTTGCCATTCAGAAAAAACCATCATGACCCAGCATTAACATCCTATAAAATTATCAGCTGACTGACAAGTAAACCTGTTATTGCCTGACGAAACTAATCAACATTACATTTTCTGGTAGTGCCTATCACAGAGAAGTAATTAAGTAAATCTCTTCCATACCTCTCCAAAATGACTCCAGAATCCTTTGACAACTGATGCATCTTCGACATGTCGATGTTTGTGAAATTGGAAAGGTCATTTCCTGAGCAGTAGTATTTCCCAGCACCAGTGATTGCCGTTATGACAGTCTTGGGATCTGCTGCGGCTTCGTCCAAGGCTGCAATCCACTCGTCGTACATCTGTAAAGTTATGCATACTGTATTTGTACCAAGTTACCACTGTTTTCTACAGACCAGCATCATAGGAATGTGGGGGAGGGGGAGTAAGGAGAACAAAGTAACTTGCATGACATACTTTAACAGGTGTGACTGAAGATTTTTTTCAGTACACCACTGGCCCTATGCTGTAATATTTTCTGCCTTTTATTTTCAACTCATTCCCTTTGGTCTATACCTAAAAGGCTGGCCCACTTCTTTAATTGTACAGTATACTACTCTAATTTTCCCCTTTTACAGGTTTGATAATAAATCCAATGTGTAAACACTGAGTCTTATTCAGTAGATGTGATTATGTATACTCAAACTATTTAATAACTCTTAAACTACCTAATAATAGACTAAAAACTTTGCAATATTAGATATACTGCATTTATGAAAAGCCTAGAACTAGTTTGAGAGATCCTTCACCATGCAACCTGGATAAAATTGTGAGGATTGCACACTGATAAGAGAGCAAAATTCCATTAGTGTTATACAGGGACAAGAATTAGCAAATTTCTGCTGGAAGGATATAGATTGGTGCTGGTGGGTAGATTCAAAGCAGACTAACATGACTGCGGGGGTTGAGATTAAGGTATTCTTAAAGGGAGAGAAGTAACATCAGTTATCATTTTAACCGGAAAGTTCATCGAGACTGAGTCTCAAATGTTTGAACTCTTGTAACAAGACAATGATGGTTAATGGGATGTTACCTTTGTAAACTTAAAGCTATGATGCTATTTCATAGTAAGCCTAATTGAGACAACCTGTATAATTCTGTATAAGATCTAGAAGTTAGAAATAGTAGATAAACTGATATACAGTATCAACATCATGAATTTATTGTAAAGGCTAGACACCTAACAGTTAAAATTACTTTCATAAATGAACACTGCACACACTCACTTAATTATTTTTACAACTATCAGCATACCCTCAATGGTTTTACAACTGCATACACTTAATTTCAAAGTTCTATTGCATAAAAGCAGCACCTTTTTCTTATTCACTGTTATGGAAGAGCATTCCAGTGACTGAAAGCTTACACTTGGTTGCCTAAGATATGCTTAATAACTCAGTTTTCCACTCGTACACTATAAGAATAACTTATGGTTATGCTAACTGAGGCCTCACCTCCCTTGTAACGGCATTCATCTTCTTCGGACGATTGAGAGTAATTGTTCGTAGGCCATCTTCACATGTGACTATAAAATTCTCGTATTTCTGATCTGAATCAGCTTTTGTTTCTGGCTCAGCAGCAGCCTGTGAGTGACAAAATTATAACAGAGAGAGATAGAAAGAGAAATGTATAATCCACTTCCAACAGGTTCTTCTGAGCTCCTTTTCTTGATTTCCATTACATGCAGAAATCTATGATTCCAAACATTATACAATCAGGAATACATATATAAAA
This sequence comes from Macrobrachium nipponense, assembly GCF_015104395.2. Taxonomy (NCBI): domain Eukaryota; kingdom Metazoa; phylum Arthropoda; class Malacostraca; order Decapoda; family Palaemonidae; genus Macrobrachium; species Macrobrachium nipponense. The sequence goes on from NC_061097.1 coordinate 36,801,211, forward strand.
ATTAACAGAAAATGATCTTATAAAACAAATCCCTATTTCATGTAGAATGGCTAACAGTTCTAGTGCAGCACACAAAATATCGAAACAAAACTGAGAAGTCAGCGTGACAAGAGTGAACGCCACACAAAGGAACTGCCAAACTCAGCAACATCTACAAAATTACCTCTTCCTTCAGAAGGGAATTAATGAGGTCTATGTAAGCTTTCTGAGCATCTCCTTGACTCATACTACCAAGGCTGTTCCAGGCATCCCACTTGGCACGGCCCACAAAGTCCATCATCCCTGGACGCTTGGTGTTAACAGCTCCTGTCGTAGACTGCTTGAATAGAGCATAAATCTTCAGCTTCACATCATTCCCTGTGAAACCGTAAAAGATTTGATATTATGAAACTAGTTAAAGATAACTTAAACTGGAATACAATTTACCATATTTGATTTAGGCTGACGACCAAACACTGGGGCCTGTGAGGTCATTCAGCGCTGAAAGGAAAATTGAGAGTAACAGGCTACAAGATGTAACAGGAGGAAAACCTTGCAGATACACTATGAAACAATTGTCAGTAGAGGTTGGAAAGGGAAGAAAAAATGTGAATGGAGGTAAAGTAAAAAGAATGAAAGGCGTTGCAGCTAGCAGTCGGAGGACACTACAAAGAACCTCAAGTAATGCTTACAGTGCACCAGGTGAGGAGCACTGATGGCACTAGCCTCTCCATGGGAGAAAACTTAAGCTGGGAAATTATTGTTGCAATCTATATCATAAGACAGTGTACAGTACAAACACCACCCTACTTCCGAACATTCAACTTACAAACATTCCGATATAAACAAATGGGAATATAAATTAAAACTGTTTAGAGTGCTCCCCTCTGCCACCTGTAAGTTCAAATTTTGTTTTCCATGCCTATTCTGTACATACAGTATTGCTTGTACACTGTATAGTGATTTAGGATGAAAAAACAAATATACAGTACTGTAATGACTTGACATTATACTGTACTTAAATAAGCATGAAGAATACAGTAACCAACTCTCCAAACAATTCATCATACAAACGGCTATCTGGAGCTATCTAAAATGTAACTTGCTTGTAAAAAGGGTTATGTCTGTACTGTACATGATGCAAACGCTATATTCAGCACATACCTGGATCCTCCTTTAGGGTACCCAACCTAGCTTTGGCATCCTCAAATTCTGGGCTCAGAGCGCTCATCAGCCGCACAGGTACCACTCTAGCCAGAGGCATTGGCTGAAGGCTACTTGCTGTAATTCCACCTGCAATTCCATACCTGCCGAGTGAAAATCCCAAATGATAAATGGTACATGAACTGCATTCTGACTTATTATGGATACCTGCAACCAAAAGTTCTAAAATGTTTCATGAAAACAATTGCCTTGACTGTATTTAATTTCTGAAAAGGGGAAATCTGTGAGTTATTACATCTATTCTAAACTCAAGAACTCTAAAAGTTAACACACAGATGTCTACAAGTTTTGAGACGACGCGAAAGAATACAGAAAATCTTTACTTTATCGAATGAATCTTTTAAAATCAAACACACTGGACATTATGAAAAGGAAGGGAATAGTTACAACTATGGTCCCACCCAAAACAATTTGACTCGAAGAACCACTGACAGGCACAATTAGGTAGAATTAACTTTCATGTAATTCCATTATATCTAAAACATGTTTCTTTGTACATCAAACATGTTTCAGTTGTTTTTTACTTGTAAATACTTAGGCTATTTGAGTTGAAAGTGTGATTTTACACAGTACCAGAAAAAGGCATTAATCAAGTTCTCCAGATTACAGTTAAAAGTGACAGTGAAAAATGACAGGAGTAGAGTACATATAGGAGTTATATATTACTCGATTCTAGATGAGTGGTCATGGTACTGGATTTCAGTGCTGATAAAGTTGTTCTGGATTTAAATGCAAATAAATGAGTTCATACTCATACAAAAAACCAAAATCCTGGGTATGCAAATAATCTATATAAAACACAGATCACTGAGTAAAGTAATACCTGCATACAGTCCCTCTTATTTTGAAATGAGTAAGATTGAAGTAAAAGTACTCTCACTGAAAGGACTGCTAACTAACAGGCAACATTAGACCAGTTTGATATTTAGTATCAGGAAAGAATACAAGATATGTATTTAAAAATGCATAAATGGTACTGTAATTTTCAAAAACCTAATCTCAATAATTACTGTATTTGTCGGCATATTAGACACCTTTTTTTAATTTTTAAATGTATAAAAAAACTGCCCTTTGTCCAATGTGGCTGTATTACAGTTGCAAGACCAAGTGGTGTAGGCTAAGCTAGGCCTAGCTTATGGCGAGCATACTGAGTAGGTACAAAAATTGTTTCTATTAATAAAAATTGAAAAAACCAGCCTTATTATTGCAGTAAATTGGGTTACTAATAATAAAACACTGAAAAGAAGCTGAATTATCAATCTATTATCACAAACTTACCAACAATTGCTTACGATATGTCGGCATTAGCCTGTCAGCCAGTTGCAATGAGTGGATGTACTTAAACAAAATAATAGCGGTACTCTTCAACTTCTCTTGGAAGGTAAGAAGAATTTTTTAGATTTTTTTTTCTAACACCATGCGCATTTGCAAATCTTCCTCTTTCCAATGATGTATTTTTGGTCATTCTTCCGAAGCAAGCCGCATCACCAGTTTCTAAAACACAGTTAACAATCATTCATTTAATGGTGTTTTTTCAGTGAATCTCATCTTGTTTTCTTGAGGAAATGTTATTTTAACCCCCTTTTCCACCCAACTAGCTTGGGGGCCCCCAGTTGGGAATCGGGGGTTTTCGGTGGGGAAATACCAGAAAGGAGTACTATTTGCAGCAATAATAATAATTGGGAACACCTACAGATTCGCGGGCCCACTCGACCGAAATCGGCGGAAGAACACCAAAACCAATATGGCGGCGATACCAAAACAACAACAAACAAAGTAGGAGGCGACTACATATCCGCGACGATCGATTTGTGTGTGCTGTCAGTAAGGCCGTGGCGGAACGGCGCTTCGCGCCTTATCCGCATATTCAAAGATTCTTGGCAAGCACGGCATTTACTGGCAAGAGGTAATGTTGCGCTGCGCGCGCTAGCCACAGGGGTTACAGTAAGGCTACTTACCATGGCGGATGGATTTGGGTGTCGCGCGGCAAATAGCTCCACAACACTCGCAGCTTTTTCGCTTTAGAATTAAATTATATCTTTGAGCATATTCAATCACAACTTTTTTACCACCACTAGACAAATAATGATAAAATTCACTGTAACCCACATTGCACTGCAAACAATCGGTAGGAAATCGAAGGTCTCTGTCAAAATTAATGCCAAAAGGGCCAGCCACTGCCTCTGCCATAGCTACAGGAAGACAAAATGCCGGTTTTTGATCCATTATTCGAGTATTCAGTCAAACAAGGATACCAGTGGACACTGGACAGGTAACTTTATTGCTCCGCTGAAATGATAGTGAAACTTAGTTTTCGCTCAAAGTCGTTCGTAATTGGTTATGAAACCCATGACGTCATAACGATGTCACACCTCTTGGCCAATAATGAGTAACTGGAACTGCTTTTGTTTGTGTAAGAAAGTAAGTTAGAGGGCTCATTAAAAGTAAACATTACCATAGAGGAAACACCTCTCCCGACTTAGGAAAAATTCGAGGTAAAAACTTAATATTATTTTTTCTCTGTAAGTATACATTAGCGACAATAATGTATTGAGAAGAAGTGTTTTGTTATCACTTCCTTAACATAGTGAACTAAGTTAAAATACACTACATTGTTAACGTCCATAAATAAAATAATACCTTTACTGGCCTAACCTCGAATCGAAGTCGAACTAGGTATAGGTAGTACTTACCTATGCGGAGGTTGATTATTGCGTTATAACCATAAAATTGGTTATCTAATTGGTTGTGACCAACACATAAATACCGACCTCACAAACAGATCAAATTAGAGCCTAGCCTGATAGGCCTAGCGTTGGCCTATTAAAATGGGCAGGTTATTGCATTGTAAATTTAGGTTACTAACATAGGCTAATACTGGTTATAACTAACAAATAACACAATGACCTCACGAACAAAACATATTTATAGAATAGTGGAGGACTTACTAAACTTAATCGTGAAAAACAATATGCCTGGAGTTAGTCTACTAGGCTACCTACCATAGGCCTAAGCCAAAAGTTATGTCGCTCTCAACACTACGCCTATTTCTATGATAAAATTTTACCTGTACAGCTGTGAAACTCTCGCGAAACATCGAAGCGTAGCCATTTCTGTAATACTAAATCTTCAAGAATGTCTGCTTTGACCCGACAAATCGTCAACTGCAACAAGGTTGGGCTTTTCAACAGACGATCAGCTGATTAGTGTTGATTCAGAAAGCCGGAGTGAGTGTTTTCTTTTCTCTTCTTCTTGATGTTTTTCTTCTTCTTTTTGTATTTCAATAGATTTTATTATTATTATTATCATATTATCATTATTATTATTTAGCATCATATTATTATTATTATTTTATTAGCATCATAATTATTTATTATTATTAATCATTATAGAAGAGTAAAAAGCACCTTCTGTCAACTTTATAAGAAGCAAATAAACCTAAATATAGCACCATATCAATCATCATTCACAAGAAGGAAAAATCTTCAAGTCTTTCTGATAAGTAGCTATACTTTGGCGTTATCAATATACTTATGCTTTCACGAATGATTGGGCTGGAGCTATAAGATAACTAGCATATGTATAAGTGGGCAGATAATGTCTGTAAATCATTAATACTCAATATTTGATATCCACTTGGGGGAAAGGTTCTTCTACCCCCTTCTAAGTTGCTAACTCAAGTTTTTAATTATGTACCATGTAGGACCTGGTCGACTATGGTGAGATACAACCAGACCAAGGGCTAGCAATTTCATTCTGAGTCACTTATTGTAACAGAAGAGTCCTTAAGAACCGATGATGAGCAAATATGATGAATGGTTTCATCCTGATGTACTGAGAATTACCTCGCCAATGGCCCGTTGATCATTATTTATGATATGATGACATATTTTGAAAAAGTGCTCCAATTCACTGACTACTTTCTTCTGGCCCCTGGCCCGTCGTTGGTTGCAAGAGCTACAGCTGATTGACCATGATCAGCTTCTGAAGTAAACAGGTGTCCCTGTAGTCCTTCCTTTGGAAAGAGAGAGAGAGAGAGAGAGAGAGAGAGAGAGAGAGAGAGAGAGAGAGAGAGAGAGAGAGAGAATTTGCAAATGTCCATGGTAGGCTATCCGCTGAAGGCTGCTGGCTCTTTGAGATATCTCTTTTTAATGATGATGATTACTTAATTCCTTTTAATACTTCATATAATAAACTTTTTGTGATATACTGATTATATATATATATATTATATATATATATATATATAATATATATATACATATATATATATATATATATATATATATATATATATATATATAACAGACATTATCACAAAAAGTTTATTATATGAAGTATTAAAAGGAATTAAGTAATCATCATCATTAAAAAAAGATATCTCAAAGAGCCAGCAGCCTTCAGCGGATAGCCTACCATGGACATTTGCAAACCTCTCTCTCTCTCTCTCTCTCTCTCTCTCTCTCTCTCTCTCTCTCTCTCTCTCATAATCAAATAAATAATCAATCAAGTAATAAAATCCAAAATAAGAAAGAAAAAAATAAAGAGAGGAACAAAGAATATCAGGTAAAGGAAAAAAGCAAGCCATCAACGAGATATGCAGAGATGTCAGCAAAAAATTTCAAAGCATCAGCTCCAAGATTCTACTCAAGAGAAAATAACTGTATTTATTATGCAAGAGGATATTCCAGATACGGAGAAAATTGCAGATTCAGACACAAAATGAATAATTATGATGAAGGAAGATCAAATATTATGGAAAAGTTGGATTTTTTAATGTCAGAATTTCTGGAAATGAAAAAAAGAACAACATACCAGAACAGGAAAGAGACATGGGAAAATCCTTATTATTACCAATATTAAATGAAGGAGAAAACACGCAAACCATCATAGTGATGAATGCGCAGGGTTTAGTTACGAGTAACTCAAAAAGAAAAATAGAGTACTTAGAAGAACTAACCCAAATTGAAAAGAAAATAGATATAATGAATATAAGTGAAACCTGGTATTCCCAAGAGACTGGGAATGATGATCAAATAAAAGGGTTCCAAACTTATAGATCAGATAGAAAAAATGAGGAATCAAGGGGGAACCGCAATATATGGGAAAGACAAAAAACAAGGAAAAATATATGAGAAATATAGTAACTCAGAATGTGAACTAATAGCGGTAGAATTTGAATCTGAAAAATTAATGAACATAGTAATATATAGACCTCCTAATACTAAAGAGTTTGACTTAATAATAGAAAAATTGGATGATATATGTAGAAATCACAAGGACTGGACTATTCTCCTATCTGGAGACTTCAACTTTCCTTTCGTAGACTGGAAAGAACGAATAGGAGATTGTGGTTGTACTTATACATATAAAAAAGAGAGTAATAGTAGTGCAGAAGATAAGAGGCAATTCGAAAAGCTATTAGATATGCTACTAGAATACAACATTCAACAAATAAATAAATCACCTGCCAACAAGAAAGGAAAATACTTTAGACCTAGTATTTGTGAACGAGATGAATTATGTTGAAGAAATAATAGTTTATAATGCGAGTATTTCAGACCATAATGTCATAGAATTAACAGTCCATTCCAAAGCAAGTGAAAACAGAGATAAGCAAGAAATGAAAAAGTGGGTAGGATATGGAAAATACAACTTCTACAGTAAAAATATAAAATGGTCAGAAATAAATGAAGAATTAAACAAAGATTGGGATAACATTTTCGTAAGTGATGATATAAGGGTAAATACGGAGATATTATATAGAATATTAGAGAAAATAGTGGATAAATATATACCGAAGAAGAAAAGTAAACATCAGTCATGCATACCAAGAGACAGAAGGATCTTGTTCCAAAGATCAGAAAGTGGAAAAAAGGTCTTGCAAAAGAAAAAAATGCATGGAAAGTTATAGAACTAAAAAGTAAGATAGAAAATGCAGAACAAAAGATTATAGTATAATCAAAAGACAATGAAAAATGGGACTTGGAAGAAAAAACCCTAATAAATATCAAGCAAAACCCCAAACTATTATACTCATACGCGAAAAGAGGAATAAAAGAAGAATAGAAATAGACCCTCTAAGAATTGAAGGGAGATTAATGAATGAAAAAAAGGAAATTTGCAACATATTGGCAGAACGATATAAGAGAGAATTCACCCCTAGAATAGATAATGAAGATAATGATATAGAAATAAGGGACGAAAATAGTGAATATTTAGCTGACATAGATATTAACGAAGCTGATATTGTGCAGGCTATTAATGAAATTAAAAATGGAGCTGCAGCAGGGCCTGATGGAGTTCTTGCTATTTTGTTAAAGAAAGTAGTTCATTCTATCGCAAAGCCACTTGCAATATTATTAAGACAAGTGTAGATACAGGCAAGATTTATGATGAGCACAAATTAGCATATATTACCCCTACTTTCAAAAGTGGATCAAGACTAGAGGCAAGTAATTATAGGCCTGTGAGTCTAACATCACATATTATGAAAGTGTATGAAAGGGTAATGAAGAAAAATATTATGAAACATTTAATGAAAAATAATTTGTTTAATATAGGACAACATGGTTTCGTACCCGGAAAAAGTACACAAACCCAACTGTTAGTCCACCGTGAGAACATATTAAAAAATATGAAAAGCGGAAATGAAACAGATGTGGTTTATCTAGACTTTGCAAAAGCTTTTGACAAGGTAGACCATAATATATTAGCGAAGAAAATTAGAAAACACAATATCGTGGATAAAGTAGGAAGATGGTTAAAAGAATTTTTACACAACAGAAAACAGATAGTTATTGCAAACGATGAGAAATCGGATGAAGCCAAGGTAATATCCGGTGTGCCACAAGGTACGGTGTTAGCTGCAATACTGTTTGTTATTATGATTGAAGACATAGACAGTAATGTTAAGGATTCGGTAGTGAGTAGTTTCGCTGATGACACAAGAAAAGGTAGAGAAATTACTTGTGATGAAGATAGGAACGCCCTACAAAGAGACCTTAACAAAGTATATGATTGGGCAGAGGTAAATAGGATGGTATTTAACTCTGATAAATTTGAATCAATAAATTATGGAGACAGAGAAGGAAAGCTATATGCATATAGGGGACCTAATAATGAGACAATCACAAATAAGAAGCAGTTAAAGACCTTGGTATGATGATGAATAGGAACATGTTATGCAATGATCAAATAGCAATTCTATTAGCAAAATGCAAAGCAAAAATGGGAATGTTGTTACGGCACTTCAAAACAAGAAAAGCTGAACACATGATTATGCTTTATAAAACATGTTCGTAGTCCACTTGAATATTGCAATATGATATGGTACCCACACTATCAAAAGGATATTGTACAAATAGAGAGTGTACAAAGGTCCTTTACAGCTAGAATAGAAGAAGTTAAGAACCTTGACTACTGGGAAAGACTACAATCCTTAAAATTATATAGTCTAGAAAGGAGAAGAGAACGCTACATGATAATTCAGGCATGGAAACAGATAGAAGGAATAGCAGAAAACATCATGGAACTAAAAATATCAGAAAGAGCAAGCAGAGGTAGATTAAAAGTGCCCAAAACTATACCAGGAAAAATAAGGAAAGCACACAGGACATTAATCCACTATGCACCAGCATCGATAATGCAGCGTCTATTCAATGCGTTGCCAGCTCATCTGAGGAATATATCAGGAGTGAGCGTAGATGTGTTTAAGAATAAGCTCGACAAATATCTAAACTGCATCCCAGACCATCCAAGATTGGAAGATGCAAAATATACCGGAAGATGTACTAGCAACTCTCTGGTAGACATTAGAGGTGCCTCACACTGAGGGACCTGGGGCAACCCGAACAAGATGTAAGGTCTGTAAGGTATGGTCTCCATAGAGATCGATTATCTCTTTCTCCTCAGATAGATGGTTAGACTCTCTCTCTCTCTCTCTCTCTCTATTAGAATTATAGACATACAGATAGATTCTGTATCTCCTTGAATAGATAGATAGACTCTCTCTCTCTCTCTCTCTTTCATATATCATTCAGGAGCTTTTTAGCACATATTCTTATTTCGTTTGTTTTCTTATTTTTCTTTTACTTTGGAATATAACTGATTAAACGCACTCAGCAAGGCACCAATTTTTTGTTTTGTTTTAAGAGATTACTTTACGTATTGTATACAATACATCACTATTAAACACACACACACACACACACACACACACACCACACACACACACACATATATATATATATATATATATATATATATATATCTTATATATATATATATTATATATATACAGGGCCGGATTTAGGCATGTGGAGGCCCCTGGGCAATCTATGTGTGGAGGCCCACCGGGAAATCATCATTGCCGGTCCTGCCAGTAATGAATTTTGGCCATCTTAATCACGTGTGCAAAATGACTTCTCCTGACTCTGTACACTCGAGTATAAAAAGATTATGAAAAGCACTTTCAAATAAATAGCATATGTTTTATTACCATAAATCTAAATATGTTAGTTTGCCTTCACTCCTCAGGACCCTTCACACCTGACTGTACAAACTGACCATTTTTCGAAGATGATTAGGAAGCATGACCCATACTCAGTGCTGCCAATCTTAAAATCAAAACCAAAGTTTCTTCGTAGAATAGAAAAACTACAGCGGTATCTGTATTTACAGACCAGACACTTTACGAGACTTGGCCCTTGCAAATTTGGTGATCAATATGTCAAAGTCAATGTCTCTGAGGATGTCATACTCAATGCTCATCAAAGCCACCGATCACGCAGACAATGGTACAAATACATATATTCAATAAATAAACTCACAGAAACCAAAAATATATAGAAATATTTGAAGTCAGACTTACCTACAAACCGTCCCTTCCGATTTTGTCAACCAACAATGCATTCAAAAATAGATAGGAGGTAATTTTAAGGGTTAACTGTAACAGGCCCTAAATTTCTAATATTCACTTTTGTTTTTTTACTTTGGTTTTACTGTAGTTTTCCGTGATGAAAAAAGATATATCACAATTTTGTTTTATTCCTGACTAAAAAACTTTTATTCCTTATATATTTACTAAAATTAAAAATTATTTAAGCCTGGGTCCAATTTTTGAGTCCCCCTAAAATGTGGAGGGCCCTGGGCAGGTGCACTCTTTGCCCACCCCCTAAATCCGGCCCTGTGTGTGTGTGTATATATATATATATATATATATATATATATATAATATATATATATATATATATATATATATATATATATTATTAAATTAAATTGTTTTTGTTTTTATTTATCAAGTTTAAATCAGCCTTGTTTCCTTTTAAGTTTCTTTTTTGCTTTAAAGCAGCCAAATGCTTGTTAGTTTAATGTAAGAGTTTTTGTGTTATTGAGCGCCTCCTCCTCCCTTGTTTATTTCTGTGAACTATCGTTCTAACCATTGTTTTGTGATTTGTTTTTGAGTTACGGTGGATGGTTCGTAGCTGTACTGTGAACGTTGATGGTCTGCCCGCGGAAGTTCGGGCTTTGGAACGCTCCTTGTCAGACCATCCCCTTGAGCAGCTTTTGTGGATTATTGGAGGACGACCTTTTGGCAGTTTATTTTGGAAACGGCGCTGTTGGAATCTTTCCTCACGACCGTTCGTAGGTGCCTTAGTCACCTGCGACTCTGGTGCTGTAGATCACGGCTCTTCGTTCACTTGCGACCATAGTGTCCGCTTTACGGGGTTTCGCAGAAGCGTATGCTATTTGCGACTTCTCGTATTACCCCTTATTCCCGTCCGAGGAGCCCACGGGATATTGGTACCGTCGCTGGATCCCGGTACTGATTACGGATTCACCTGCCACTTCTGCCTTCGTCCTTCTGCATTTCTTCGGGGATGTGTGTGAGCGCTGGCTCGTAAGGAGATACGTAGGGAGGCAATCGCCAGGTAAGGCAGTATAGCTGTTATTTCCTTCGAGGAGCCCTATACCCCTTTTGTCCTGGCGATCATGTCCATCCCTTTAGTAACAGTTTGGGTGCTTGCTATGGACTCCTAGTTCGACCCGTCTTCAGTTGTTCATCCCCGACGTAAGGATTAGAACTGTCAGTGTACGTGCAGTACAAATATTATATATATACGTACATATACGTTGTCATAGTTTTTTACTTGTTTATATTATAAGCTTATTGTTGTCATTATTGTTTATTGTTTATTGGTGGATAATATTTCCATATCTTTAGTTGTATGGCTAGGTAGGTAAATTTAAGGTTTTCCTTGTTTTGATATCTTCCACTTCCTTCAGCCTTTTGTTATTTAGGATAGTTTTGGCCGGCATATATTTGGATCCTCAATGATTTACGAAATATTTATTCTCCTCTGCATTTCGGTTAGGGTTTAGATGTTTAGCTGTAGGGTGCCTTGTGGCTCGTTGAGGACCTGGTATTTAGTCCTCTTGCTTTAAGCTGTTTTGCTGTATGTATTTTACTTAAACCCGCAAGGCTGATTTAAGTTGTTTATTTCTGTTTTGTAATAAATACTGTTAAGTTTTTCTGGAGTGTTTTTGTGCCTGCTTTCCTTGAACATGGGTTGCATATGTAAGTGTTTACATAATAAAAATATGGAATGTTAGTCCATATATATAAAAGATTGCTTGCAGGAATGTGATCAGACTAGAGACGCTAAAGATGACGTATACAATAAGTATGTAGGCTAAGTTGACATGCCGTCACCTGTAGTCATTCAATTGTTTATAAACATTAGTCCAAGCTCCCTGCTTGAGACAACTACCCCGACCTATTATTCAAACGGCCTACGTGATCTGTAGCGTGTCTCATTCGATTGTGTGTTCGTATGAAACTATGTCATCTGATAGTATGTTCATATGTTCGAACTACTGTCTGTTCCTTCATAACTTGTAACAGAGATGGTAGACAAGCAGAACAGAGTTAGCTATCGTTATTAGAAGACCTGTACCTCTTTACCTAAGCTTTATCATGTAGAGGAATAGGATTAGCCATCATCATTGGCAGAAGCGATCAAGCTATCGTCATAGAAGACTTGTACGATCATACCTGATCTTCATCATGTAAAACACTTCAAGAATATACTATTTTTATACCTTGTGTTTTTCTACAAGAACCTCACCGAACCATGAGTTAACACATCGTCGTAAAGATAATACCGACTTCGTAAGTGATCTACAAAACCCCAGACACTACCATTGAAGATGGAAGTGCAATACCAACCGACTTAGCGTATAGATTATCGCTAAGTCTAACATTACCTTCATAGGGCGCCTTATCATACAAGGCACAAGCCCTAATATTTGGTGGCCAGCGTACCAGAAGAACTCTACAACGTCCTACGAAGAAAAACCAGAATAATAAATCATGTATCATAAGAAGTCAACGACGACGGAAGCAGCAGATTCTTCAAGCAACATAGTATCAGTGAGCAACTTCAGAAAACAACAAGAACTCTTTAACGACGACGAAAGCAAGAGATTCTTCAAGCAACTTAGTATCATCATTAGTGAATAACTTCAAGAAACAAAACCGACGTGTCCTTTTTCCTACGACAACGCAAGCTTCGTCTCTCATTAGAATCATTCAAGAAAACATCGTTAGTGAGCGTTTCCGGCACTGCAAGAAACAAACCGAACGCGTCCTGCAGCATCGGATCTTTCAAGGGCTCGAATCATCGAAACAACGCGCACGGGGGAAAACTGAAGCCAAACCAGGTCATCCGCTAAATAGAGAAGGAGGACCAAGGCCGTGTGTCGTTATCGGAACACCGTGACTTCCCACAAAAGCAAGCTAAGTACAATTTTTTATTCATTTGGAGTAACTTTGAGTGTTTCCTTTACAGGTCGAATTTCGTTATTCCTGTGGCTGAAGTTAGAGACATTCTTAATCTTATTTTTTACAGAAATTATCACATCATTGAGATTTCGCTACTGCGAGTTTTTTTATCTTTGAGTGTCTGTTTCCAGAAGTTCTACTGAAATATCATAATCATATACTATGTTAATTTTATCATTTTGGGTGATTATTAATCCCTTACGTAACAAATCATATTAAACAGTGAATATGCGTTTACGCAGTGGACGTCTGTATTTATACAGATGCATGGATAGGGTCGTTAAGCACCGTAGTGATTAGAAAACACACAAAAAACAAGTGGAACACCCGTACAAATCTATATAAATTAGAGGTAACACTATTTCGGGTCATGACAATAAATGCTCCTTTGCAAGTCCCGATCGCAGTTTTTAGCCTTGAGTTTTTTGAGTTATATAAATATCGAACCTCAATGACTCAACTTAACTTTAAAAATATGGCTGGATTGCAAGGAATAACATGTCTGTAAAAAACTTTCATCAGGCTAAAGCGCTGACCAGGATCCCTCACTATTTCAAATTTTAGCACAGAATGAAGTACAAACAGTTAATATTGTATGCAGTAGTGATAACTTGTCTTATTAGTAATCGCTCAGTTCCTAATAGTTCGTCATTCATTGCTTTATACGTAACCAGCAACATAATGCTAAAAACACACAATACGTTGCCGATGGTAATAAAGAGAAAGGATCCTAATTATTACAAAAAGAAATAGAACAGTAGCCCGTTCAGAATCAAAACAAGCAAACTCGGTGACTGTGTCACCTAGTCAAGCGGTCAAGGTTAGTTAAATCTGCCGAGTTTTCAAAGCGAAGCAAATTCCACACAATAAGCGACTCTAGCACAGTGGGGAAAAGCGATGTTGGTTCATACATACCGATATCTTTTTTGAACTAAAAAGGATTTTTCCTATGCATCACACGACAGTATCAAGTAATCAGAGCAGGTTCTAGTAATTTTAATACATTAAGTTATAACTCAAATACTGGTGGATTAAGCCCGACTGTAACGCCGCCGTAAAAATTAGAATATCTTATTTATTCCTTTAGTACAATTAATTACCAGTATTTACGGACTCACCGTCTGTTGTTCGAACTTCCCTAATGAGAAGTCCGGATAAGCGAGCGTTTACAGATACCTCTATAGTTATAAAAAAACGTTGATCTGTATGTAGTGTAATTGTAAGATCCATCTAGGGGTATACAAAATATTATCTTACATCCTGCAAAATAGGCGTGTTTATCAAGACAAAATCCTATAAACCTTCAAACATATTAAAATCCGTTTGAACAAAAATGAGACAGTTAATCAAATAATAACTTATATAAAGGAACTATACATTTGTCTCATAAATCGTAACATTGTTCAAATGACCCAACAGAATTCTCCCACAACCGCAGTCGTACTTTGCACGCAAAAATCTCGAGAAGCATGCACCCTCGAATGTCTTAGTGCGTGTAAAAAGACTTTTGCTGGGAAATGAAATTTTTAATCCTTCCCGACACTCTGAAATATAACGATTTCCGCGAACAAAGCCCTAAAAGTATACATATCGTGGATACGGAAGTTATAAATATCGCATTTTTTGATTGTTGCTAATTTTTAATCACGCCCAACCAGTCGTGGATGAATCTCTCTGATAAATCTATCTAAAGTAAATCCGTAAAGTCATTTCAAGCAGAGGTGATTCAGCAGAAATTTTTTTTTTTTTATCTTTTACCTGAATACCAGGAAGTTTCTCCACTGGCGAGTGATCTCTGGAAAAAACGGATGTAATTTAACACAAAATACGTCTAAGGACAAACATAAAGCTATATACGTACCTTCGTGTAGACTCTCAATGAAATTTCAAAATAGAGATAAATGACGAAGTTGAAAAATGTTAGTAATAGGAGCCATTAGGAAATCAAATAAGCCCATATAATTTTTCCCTCAAATGTCATGCCATAAAAGATCGGATTTCGCGTATCTGCGTAGATCTGTCGCTTAAACAAGGAAAACGACTCCCGATGTACCGACGACATCTTATCTCTGTTAGGTTAGAATAAATTTTTTTCACCAACTTGGACTTACTTAAATGCTTTTACCAGATACCATTACCTAAGTGATTGTACCTCATACACCGTTTTCAGCACACTCAGGGACATTATCAATTTTTACGTATGCCTCCGGCTTACGTTGCACCCCAATTACAATATAGTGTTTGGAGATTTTTAGGGGATACCCTACATGCCTATATGGATGATCTTGTAATCTTTTCTAATACCTTAGAAGTACATTCACATAAAGTAGAGCTAGTGCTACAGAGACAAAGACAAATAATCTCAGAGTAAAATATCTAAATGTGAGTTTTTTAAAACCGAACATGTTTATCTAGGTTTTTATGTGTCTGGTCAAGTCTTAAAAGTAGTCCATGGTAAGGTGTCGGCTATTCATAACTTTCCGGTAACTTATTAACGTAAAAAAAAGGGGGATACAGCACTTTTGCGCTGTAGTGGGTATTACAATCGTATGTAAATATGTAACTCTTCAATGATGACAGCTCCTTTAACAGATCTTACGAAGAAGAGCGTAGATTTATTATGGTCTGAAAGCATCAACAGGCGTTCGATATCTTAAAAGCGAAATAATGCAGCTCACCTAACTTAAAAATCCCTGATTAAATAAGGAATTTTTTTTTATTGCAACAGACGCCTCAGACCAAGGGGTAAGAGGGTACTACTTCAGTAATATGATAAACAGTTCTTCCCTATAGCTTTTTATTCACGTAAACTAAAGCCCTTTGAAAGTAAAATATGCAATAATAGGCAAGGAAGGGCTAGGTATCTTTAACACTCGTACATTTTAAGTTCATAATCTATGGCTATCCTGATAAAGTCCTTACTGAACATGAGTCCTTTACCGAGTTTTTCAAAAGGCTTTAATCACAGTCCAAAAGGAACTCGGTGACAAATGATCATTCAGGTCTTTGGAGCCAAGATAAGATATCTACCTGGGAAAGCAATTATCATAGCTGACGCATTATCCCGCAAATCCCGCACCATACTGCAAAGAACCATTAATTAGACTAAAAAATATAGGAATATCCGTGCCTATTGTTAAAACCGTATCTAAACAAGAAAATTCCTTAAACCAAGAGATCGCGAGCATTGAATATCTGGGTTGGAGCGCAGAACTGTTACAAACTGAACAAAGCAAGAGTCAACAGACATAACCCAAACAATAAACACTTCGAAACGGAAACAGGGTCAGTGGCTAGGCAAAAACAATAAACACTTCGAGCAGAAACCCTAAAGCAAAAGTATATTTATAGTATGTGTATCAGAATAATGTAATCAAATGTAATGTTATATGTAGGTCTGTGACGAGGAAAACCCGAAGAACACAGCAGAGGACTAACGACCAGGTAGTAGTAATAATCTCTCTCATACCAATCGTCATAAACTGGTTGCATTCCGTCATCCAGGGTTCCCTCCTATGTCACAGAAAGCCAAATCACTATTTTACTGGCCTACAATGCTTACAGATATAAAAAGCACATAACTAATTGTAACACGTGTCATGAAAACAAGGGATACACTAAGACACCTGTCAGTTTAAGGGCCTATCCTGTGCCAAATCAATCCTTGAAAGAATATACGTAGAATTATTAACAGAATTACGAGTCTGACAGAGGGAATAAACACTTCTTAGTGTTAATAGTTCCTTGACACGTTATATAGAATTAATAGCACTAAAAACAAACACCGCAATTGAGTGCGTTACGAATATTTATGAGTGCTAAATCAGTAAATATGGAATTCAACACATAATAATCTGTGACTCGGGTGGTGTAAATCAATAATAATCTCCTTAACACGTGGTGTGAATTCCTTTCCATTAGAAAAACCAATAATATATTTTATCACCCAGAGTCATCGGTTTGGTAGAATAAACGGATAATTAAATAGGAAGTGTCAATGTCTTACGAGTTACAACTCGTGATGTTGGATCCGAAACCTGGATTATATAGCGGTTCTAGCGGTTTTAAATACCTTTATCATATATCTTGTATCTATAGAATTGATGCCGCAAGTAGCCTTATACGGTACGTCGCTAGAACACTTTTCCACATATTCAAGCCAACCATTAATTTATCAAATATATATATAAAATAAATAAATATAAATATAAAAAAATAAAATAAATATGGATACAAGTGGAGTCAATATAATACACTCCGTAAGAAGTCGGAAGGGTTACAAATTATAATAAAAAAGGAATCACGTATAATATCAATAAACAAAACGTAACCATTAAATATCCAAATATATATGCGTAAAGATTTGAACTCTAACTTAACGCTTTAGTAATGACAAATAAGCTAAAAGTTCAAACACATATCAAAACCTACTGACATATTGTCTGTCCCGGTGATTTATATTCGTAGTCAATGAAAAAAAAAAAGAAATAAATAAATAAATAAATAAAATAAAATAATAATAAATAAAAATAAATAAAATAAAATAAAAGAGATTTTAAAGTCAGGAAGTCTAGAAGTGAAAATGTTATCTATGGAATAATCCTATATGAATAATTATACAGGGTCTAATAATATATATAGAATTTGTATGGTAACCTTTTTTCATATAGTTTTGAATAAGGAATATTTATTTAACATAATGCCAACATGAAACTAATATATTGTTCAATTTTGGTACTGTTTTTTTTCAGACATTCTTCTCATGCGGGTGGAGAATTAAAACACTAAAATATCATTTGAAAATACTAAAGTCGTATCTCTTACAGCAAGTAACGTAACTCTTAGCTGGCTGAGAGCAATCTCCTGCCAAGTGACGACGTCATCATTGCCGTATCAGCATTTGTTCCTTTTAACCTCAATAATCTGCTTACACAGGCTTCATCTGTGTGTCGTCTCTGCTTGCAAAAGCAGATTGACTGGAGAAAGGAATGCTTAGTTCATGAACTTCACATGTGGTTCATAGGTCACATGACAGGCCACATAACATATTCTTATCCGTGTGTGTAATGCAATTAGTTAAGGACTTGTAATCATTTTAAAATTAATGAACAAAATAAGCAAATAGAATTTCTATAACAACAAAATGAATTAATTTTTTTTTTTCTGAACCTCATAGACATTTAGAAGTATCAAGATATGTATATATGAAATATTTACTTGCAACATTAGCCTATTACAATTCAAGTAAAACATTCATGGGAAAATGTCACATTTTCTTGAAAAACCCAAAGTTTATATAGAAATTAGTTACATAGTGGGTTTTTCGTTGCATCTCCTACCTATTAATAATGTAATAGTTAACCTCAGAAGATGCGCACGAGAAAATTGAATATGAAACTTTTGTTAGGGCACATAGAATCATGATTAATCTTCCCTTTGACTCTTATGTGCCTGGCAATCTTACAATTAGCTCCGTTTTCCAACTTCTTTGTCTAGTAACTTACTACCAGTAATATCGAATTTTCTTTGAGATTCGTAATGAATATCATTTATTTTTTATAATTCTGGATATTTTTACAAGTCATCATAGACCTGGATAGGTTCACTCATTGTTAATGCCATGGATAAAAAAGTTTGTACAGCGGATTCTTTTGAATTCCAAAATATCAGCGAATTCATGTGGGTTAAGTCTGGTCTAAATGGCTCTCTCCCCTCCCCTGTATTTGGATGTCGTCTGAATTTACTTTGCCCTTGTGACAAGTATAATTTCACTTGCAGGCTGATTAATGGAACCGGTTACAGTATCCTGCAGTACGAGAGTTTCACATAGCAACTTCAAAAAAATCGTTCGTCGCTGCGGATGACTACAGTCAAGTAACAACCGCCTACAATGTGAAGGAATTTCATGGACTTCTTCGACCGACACCGTATCTCGTCGTTAATCTCGTTTAATGCGGAACGCTCCGGCGGCTGTCGGAATCGACACAAAAAGGGACATACTTCCGACAATTACGACCCGAAGGATATTCAACTCTACTTTGCTGGCGAAGGACTCGTGCTGGGGATGTTTTTTTTTATTCATCGCGAACGTAATCGTGTAGCTTAGGATGCAGAGAATAAGTATGAGCGCAAAATGGAACGTTGGACCCGCCCAGGCAAATTTTCCCCTTGTTTTAACCATTGAAAAAGGCCGTTTCATTTGGCTAAAGGTGGTTGTCTGGAACTGTGTAATGGACGAAAAGTTGTTCGAAAGCTAGTTAAAAGTGTAGTAGTATAACCTCGGTCATGTATCCTATATATATAAAGTATCATGTATCCTATATATAATTGATCATAAATAACAGAGTCGAAATATATCTTTGCGTGTACGCAATAGGAATCTCTTATATAGATGATCATAAATAACGGAATCTAAATATATCTTTGTGTGTACGCAATAGGAATCTATTTAAAGTGCATATATTAATCATAATTATATGAATCCATATACATATGTTATAAACAAATCAGGTAGCCTATAATCAATCCGTTACCTTTTATCTTACCAATATCTGCAGGTATTTATGAGTTAGTATATTGATTAATGAATCAGATACATAACAGTTAGCATAAAAAATCAACGAATCAACAGCATCCAATCAGCATAATCATTAATAATTTTATCAATTCATATATGAAATTTTTTATCAGTTTAAAAAAAAAAAAAAAAAAAATATGATTTTTATCATGTTAATCTTCATTCTATGCAATTATCAGAAGTACATTAGTATTTTTTCTGTAGCATATGTATCTTAATGAGATGAAGTGAAAAACTGTATCATTATATATATCATGTGATCACTATTATTTTACCAATATCATTGTTTTATATTTTAATTACTTTGAATCAATTCATGTACACCATGAATTTTTATTTACTTATATATATATATATATTCACATAGTGTCTGTATCACACTCCTATAAGTCAAATGCAAGTCAAGTTTGAGTAATATTCAGTAGTTGGTTGGTTTTTGGTAGCTGACCGAGCTAATGTAATTGTTTACATAATAAAAATAAAACTGGAATGTTAGTCCATATATATAAAAGATTGCTTGCAGGAATGTGATCAGACTAGAGACGCTAAAGATGACGTATACAATAAGTATGTAGGCTAAGTTGACATGCCGTCACCTGTAGTCATTCAATTGTTTATAAAACATTAGTCCAAGCTCCCTGCTTGAGACAACTACCCCGAC
The DNA here is from genome assembly GCF_015104395.2 of Macrobrachium nipponense. Classification (NCBI taxonomy): domain Eukaryota; kingdom Metazoa; phylum Arthropoda; class Malacostraca; order Decapoda; family Palaemonidae; genus Macrobrachium; species Macrobrachium nipponense. The sequence continues at coordinate 36,821,500 of NC_061097.1, forward strand.
CTATTATTCAAACGGCCTACGTGATCTGTAGCGTGTCTCATTCGATTGTGTGTTCGTATGAAACTATGTCATCTGATAGTATGTTCATATGTTCGAACTACTGTCTGTTCCTTCATAACTTGTAACAGAGATGGTAGACAAGCAGAACAGAGTTAGCTATCGTTATTAGAAGACCTGTACCTCTTTACCTAAGCTTTATCATGTAGAGGAATAGGATTAGCCATCATCATTGGCAGAAGCGATCAAGCTATCGTCATAGAAGACTTGTACGATCATACCTGATCTTCATCATGTAAAACCTTCAGAAGAAATTATATTTTTATACCTTGTGTTTTCTACAAGAACCTCACCGAACCATGAGTTTAACACATCGTCGTAAGATAATACCGACTTCGTAAGTGATCTACAAAACCCCAGACACTCCATTGAAGATGGAAGTGCAATACCAACCGACTTAGCGTATAGATTATCGCTAGTCTAACATTACCTCATAGGGCGCCTTATCATACAAGGCACAAGCCCTAATACATATACTGTCTACGATCCTAGCAAAATAAAGTATTTAAGAACCTGTACTAGAGCCCCAGAGGTTTGTAACAATTTGGCAACCGTGGCAGGATCGTACACAGGTGTACTCTGTGTTTTTGGTTTGCGGCACAGCACTTTGGGGGATTTGGCAGTATTTGTTTTGAGTAGGTGGTTACCTTCCCCCCTCTTTGTTTTGGTTGATGATCATGGAGGAGTTTATTTTTGACCCCGCTGAATTTTTAGGGTCAGCAGGTTACTGCTTAAAACACTTATCCATTCTGAACAAAGAATATCTGGTAAGTTGTGCTCGTTGGCTGGGAATACCATTTAAGGCAGCTGAGACAAAGGCCTGTTTGTTAGAGGCCGTAAAAAACAGGGTAGCTCAGGGCCTAGCTGAGGGTGAGCATTTAGTTGAGGAATTTGATAGCGTTGCTAGTAGTGATGAAGAGCAAGAAGGTAGTGTGAGTGTAAATCCTGGTTTTCATTATTTGAGGATCCCCTAGGACTGGTACACCTTTTGAAGGACACGCTAATTTTCCTTCAAAAACCTGAAGTATCATTGAACCCATTTTTGCCAGAGAATTCTGTCCATGTTGAGGTAGCTCCGGTACAGCCTGTAAAGTCCCAGGAGAACAATGAATATGATGTTATTTGTAAAAGAATAGAGTTGATGAAACTAGAGTTTGAGGAGAAAGAGAGGGCGAGGAAGCATGAGTTGGCTATGGCTAAAATCAACTTGGAAATGGCTAGGTTAAGAGGTTCCCCAAATCACTTTAGTACTCCCACTGGGTCCTCTCAGGATAAATTTAACATAGGGGCAGCGTTGAAATTGGTCCCTGTATTTGACGAGGGAAACGTCCCAGAATTTTTTAAGGCGTTTGAGCGTGTGGCTACCCGGTTGTCTTGGCCCCCAGAGATGTGGACAGTCTTGATTCATTGCAGGCTAGTGGGCAAGGCAATTCGGGTATACAATGCTTTAGATGAATGTGTAGCTAGGGACTATAATAAGGTTAGGCAATAGTTCTTAAGGCTTACGACTTTGGTGCCTGAGGCCTATCGCCTTAAGTTTCGTAATTTTACTAAACCTGTCTCTCTCTCATTTGTGGAATTTGCTCATCTCAAGGAGGAGCAGTTTGACGACTGGCTTAAGAGTCGTCAAGTGGTCTCCTTCTCCTCCTTGAGAGAGCTTATGTTGCTAGAAGAGTTTAAAAAGGCTTGTAGCAAGGAATTAAGAATTTATCTTGAAGAGGTTAAAGCAGTCAGTTTGGGTAAGGCTGCCCAGATAGCGGATGAATTTGTATTGACTCATCGGGCCGGGTCAGGTAATCTTGGATCTGTAGTTAATTTTCAGCCTGGTAAGTCAAATAATTTTCAAAAGAAATTAGGTGGTCCGGGAAATAATCATGTCCAGGGGAATCTGCACAAGAATAGGACTGGAGATGCTCAGGGAGAGGGCTCAAGTGGATCTTACACTAGAGTCTTCTCTAAGAGTAATAAGTTTACTTCTGGTAATGGTAATAGAGTAAGAAGGACCTGCTTCTGGTGCAATGAACCAGGACATTTTCAAGCACAGTGTAACGCCAGAAGGAAGTACCTCCAAAGAAACAATAATAATCCGGTAGCTCTAATATCAAATAACCCTATGTCTAATAAGTCTCAGGTTGAGAATCCACCAGTGTTGATGGCTAATGATGGTTGTAGCAATGGGGGAAAATGTTGGTTCTTTATCTAATAGGGATTTATGACTTTATGATAAATATATTTGGCTTGGCAAATGATTACCGAATCAAAAACCCTAAAGGTGAAGTTTTTTGCTGGATACTGGGGCTGCTCGGTCTCTGGTATTGAAGGAATCTTTGAAGGGCCTAGTTAATAATTCAGGTGATTTTGTGGTTTTGGGAGGTTTTCCCGAACACGATGGTTATCGGCACCTTTAGTTGAGGTGGAATTGTCCTTCCCTGGTTATAATAGGAAGACAGAATTAGCTGTTGTAGAAAGCCTACCAATCCCAGGCATAGATGGTATACTGGGTAATGACATGTTGGATGACAAGGGACGTGAATTGTTTCCAATTTTGTCTTTGAATGCTTGTCCAGTGGCTGTAACGACACGAGCTGCTGCAAAGGCAGCAGATTTGTTAAATGATGATGATGATGATGATTTACATTTAAGTAGTTTAGCTGTAGAGGTAGAAAGGCCCGGGTCTGTAGTTAGTAGTAGTGATAAGCCTTTGGTAAGTTATTAAAACCTGATTGGGATCGTTCAAAGTTTTATTGCAAGCTCAGAAGGAAGAGTTCAATTTGAACTGGGTGATACGAGTGATTTGACTAGACCCACTATTTGGTGTTATACAAAAGGGTGTTTATATAGAGTTAGTCGCCCTTCCTCTCATAAGGACCCGTTGAATATAACGTTCTCGAAAACGAGCAGGATTAGTTGGTCCCTACTCCAGTTCCAAGAGATTCAGTTTTGAAATTGGCACATGAAGACTCTTTTTCTGGCCACTTTGGTGTGTGTAAAACTTTTAGTAGGTTAGCTAAATATTTTTGGTGGCCAGGCTTAAAGTCTTCAGTAAAATGGTTTGTGAATAGTTGTGAAGCATGTCAGGTGATGGGAAACCCAATCAACCAATTCCAAAAGCCCCTTTAAATCCGATTCCAGCAATTGGAGAACCTTTTGTGGAGTTGGTGATTGATGTGGTTGGGCCTTTACCTAGGACTAAGTCAGGGTTTACCCATCTCCTGACAGTTATGGACAGAGCATCTAGGTTTCCTGATGCATTCCCTATGAGGAGGATTACTTCTCGTGCGGTGTTTGAGAAACTCATAGAGTTTTCTCTAGATATGGTTTGCCTCGTACTATTCAGTCTGATTGTGGAACTAATTTCACAAGTAGGGTATTTCGGTAAGTGTGCTGAACTGGCCATTCAGCACATACCAGTGTACCCTATCATCCAGAGAGTCAGGGTGTGGTGGAAAGATTTCACCAGACCCTTAAATGTGTATTAAGAAATATTGTTATGAGCAAGGAGAGGATTGGGATAAAGGGCTTCCCTTTGCTCTCTTTGCCCATACGGAATCACCCTAACTCGTCCACAGGTGGTCGCTCCCTCGAGTTGGTATTTGGTCCCCCAAGGTACGTGGTCCTCTGGAGATAGTCCATGAGGTGATTGAGTCTGGACAAAGAGGAGAGATGATGTGGGTGAGTTTGTGGAAACCTTAAGGAGAAGAGCTATCTATGGCTTGGAAGTTTTTGCACGAGAGAATTTGGCTTCTTCCCAAGCTGCCATGAAAATGAATTTTTTGACAAAAAGACAAAGGTACGTTCGTTTGTGCCCGCGGGGAATTGGTTTTGGTATTAAGGACAAGACTCGGACAACTTTCTCGAGCCAAGGTATAAGGGACCTTGGAAGGTTTTGAGAAAGCTGTCTGAGATAAACTATGAGGTTGAAGCCCCTGGCGGGACCAAACGAAAGTGCCGGGTATTTCATATAAATAGATTGAAGTCTTATACTTCCTGTGTAAGGGACCCTTTGGCTATTGTTTATGATCCAGTATCTGTGGTAGTGGTAGAGCCTCCTACGGATGATTTTGTAAATTTGGTTGGTCAGGTGTCTTCTGATGCTCTATTTGACAATGTTTAGAACTTAGAAATTTTAAAGGAGGGATTAGAGCATCTGAGACAAATCAGAGAAGTGATGTTATGGAATTAATCCTTGCCTTCCCAGAGTTATTTCAGAATGCGCCAGGACGAACGAGCTTGCTCCAGCATGATGTCGATGTGGGCAGTGCTTCCCCGGTAAAGCAGTCTCCTTATCGATTAAATCCAATGAAGAGGGACATTGTTGATAAGGAAATTCAGTATATGCTGGAGCACGACCTCATTCAACCTTCGGTGAGTCCCTGGAGTTCTCCAATAGTCCTCGTAAAAAAACCTGACAGAAAGTTCCGAATGTGTGTCGACTATCGTAAGGTAAATACTCACACTAAAAATGACTCCTTCCCTTTACCTCGTATAGATGATTGTCTCGATCAGATAGGGTCCTCCAAGTTTATAACAAAGTTGGATTTGTTGAAAGGGTATTGGCAGGTTCCCCTGTCTGATCGAGCCCGTGAAATTTCTGCCTTTGTAACTCCCTTTGGGCTTTACGAGTGTAAAGTGATGCCCTTTGGGATGAAGAATGCAGCTTGCACCTTCCAGCGACTAATGAATAGGGTCATTTGTGGCTTGGAAGGGGTTGGGGGAAATATATATAAGTGATTTGGTGGTTCACAGCAACCGACTGGGCCGGACGCATATGGTAAGGTTAAAAAGTGTTTTGAAGCCCTGAGAGCTGCCGGTCTTGTTGTGAACCTTGGTAAATGTGAGTTTGGTAAGGCCAGAGTATGCTATTTGGGCCATGAAGTGGGTTTTGGGTTCAGTAAGCCCCCAAACAAGCTAATATAGAGGCCATTGTAAATTTGAAGAGGCCGTGCAATGTCAGAGAGGTCCGGAGAGTCCTGGGTATGTTGGGGTATTATCGTAGGTTTGTCCGGAACTTCTCGGACATTGCTCAGCCGCTTACTAAACTATTGGAAAAAGGTCGTAAATTTGAGTGTCACCTCAGTGTGAAGAGTCTTTCATAAAGCTTAGGTTGATGTTGGTGTCCAATCCTATTCTAATGTCTCCTAATTTTCAGAAACCATTTATTATTGCTGTTGACGCTAGTGACGTTGGAATTGGAGGAGTCCTCTTTCAGAGAGATGAGGCTGGAGAAGTTCGTCCCATATCTTATTTTAGTAGGAAACTTTTAGCGGCCGAGAGAAAATACTCTACTATCGAAAAGGAGGCCTTGGCCCTGGTTCGTACGTTACTCCACTTTAAGCCCTATGTAACAAATTTTTTTTATCCCTTAGAGATTTGGACCGACCATAATCCCCTCGTCTTCATTGAACGAATGAAGGGTTCTAATCCGAGGATTTTGCGTTGGGCCCTGCAGTTACAGGAGTTCACGCTGGTGATAAAACATATAAAAGGTTCTGATAACCGTATTCCTGATGCTCTCTCTCGGATGTAGTCGTGAGTTTTTCCTCTGCTCACCCCTCGCCCTTCTCGTTTTGTATTTTTCCTCGGGTTGTATAAAAAACTTTTGGTAAGTGTGTGGTGCGAGGAGTGTGTATGAGTATTCAGTTTTAGCTTAGTTTGTTATACCTGAACTTCTTTAGGATTTTGGGTAGTTAGTATTTCTTAGCCTTTGTAGACTCTCCCTCCCAGTTAGATGATAGGAGGGTTTCTAGCTGTATGCTTATGGAACTGTGGGGACAGTCTAATCTGAGGTTCCCTGTTGCCTTTTGGTAAGTTTACTTTGTGACTATGATTTTTTTTTTTCTTTTGGTTATTCTGTTATATTTATTATTTTGCTGAGTATCTATTTCCAGAGATTTGGAATAGTTACTTGTCCCTTTTTTCTTTTTTTGTACATGTATTGATAACTTTGAAATGTTTTAAGTTAATTCCTTTTCAGCATTTTTGCTTAGGTTTAAAAAAAATGTATTCTATGTGAATAATTTTTTTTGTTTTGGGGGAGGAAGGTATTAAATTAAATTGTTTTTGTTTTTATTTATCAAGTTTAAATCAGCCTTGTTTCCTTTTAAGTTTCTTTTGCTTAA
>NC_061097.1:36832675-36852675 GCF_015104395.2 Macrobrachium nipponense
CGATCGGGTATGACAAATCCCATCTGACGTGAGTGGCCGGCCTTATACCTTTATTTATGGATTTATCATGTCCCAAACTTTCGTGATTCAGTTATATATATATATATATATATATATATAATATATATATATATATATAGATATATATATATATATATGTGTGTGTGTGTGTGTGTGTGTGTGTGTGTGTGTGTGTGTGTGTGCAGTCACGAAAAATCCATTTAAATTTCAGCTTTCCACAGAGCAAGAAATGAAATATCGACGCATCACGCCCCTCAATTATTACCTACTTAATAAGAACGTTTTACCTCTTATTACATCTTCTACATGAAGCAGTTTTACTTTCATATGTAACTGATATATATTATGAGCGACTAAACACAGTATGCTCGAAGCGTAATAACATAGCAAGGGACAAATTCCGAAAAAATAAATTTTATGGTACTATGTGGCAATGCATCCTTGTTGAACATCCCGAATTCCCGCCATTTTTAGTTTTGTTTAGAACAGTGTCCGGTGGTCATGGCCAATCTAAATTTCGTGCTATTTCGTTACCTTGCTCATTTAACAGTGTCACCAAAGCAATAAATTAGTGCGGCGTAGCTTCCCTTTCGAAATGGAGTCCCGATTAGAATGAGATACGTCTTAATTATCTTTTCTACATCAAAAAAAGTGGCACAAACAAGTCTTTGTAAGATGGGAATATGGCGTCCATACCTAGTTGAGTTCGGAGATGGTTCCCAGAGACAAGACATTACGACCTTTTGGAAGACGTACATACCTGGGGTGAGTAAATTTACTAAATTTTTGTCTGTGTACTTCATTTGCATCGGGATGCAAAAGCATGCGGTGTTTGGAGGTGTCATTTCTCTGTCGGTAATAAGAGGCTAGTATGTCCAACCATTCCTAGGTTGGCCCATAGGCTAGTCCTATAATTATTTGTCATTTTACTGTTATTTATTGTTTGTCATTTCCATGATGCTACTACTACTTCTACTTATACAACTGATATCTTAGTCTTTTATCAACCATTTTCTCTCACTTGGCTTGCTGGTGCAGTTTTTTTTTCTTTTCAACGGCATTCTAAATGCGAGTCAACCTTGAACATTTAAATCAAGATGGCTTTTTTTTTTCTCTCAAACCAGAGTCCTGTCGTTACTTCTCTGAAATATCCCATTTTTTGGGGAATAGTTACGACAGTCTAATGGGATTTGTTTCTTCAGATCAAGAAGTCACTCACAATTGTCTGTTGATAAACATTATACCTAAGTATATAACTGAGAGTCGAGAATTCATTTTGTAAAGGGCTTTGGGATTGTGTTCCTCATAGTTGTGTATTCAACTCGTTATAACTGATTGGCCTAACAAGTATCCACATTCTCTTTTGAGACGATAATATATGTATTTACCGAAGTTACTATTGGTGGTCACCATATCGTGAACGGACGCACCGTCGCAGGCTTATCCAGACCTTGGCTGATTCGAACCGTGGCTGATTCAGATCAGATTCGGACCTTAGTCTTGGCTGATTCGGACCATTTGCTAGGCTGTTTCGGACCTTCGTTTTGGGTGATTTGGACCCATACTAATAATTTTATATTATAGCAATGATATTAGGGAAGCCTTTGATGAACTTTCAGGCGAGGTGGGTGTCACTGGGCCAGTTAGAGAGTTAATGGATTATGTTGACCTAACGTGGAGAACCGGTCAGTGTTTGGGCGCAGTATTAGCTATGCCAATAAGGTAACCTCGCATCTTATTCACTTATATCTTTAATATACTTAGAGGCAAAGGAAATACAGAATCAGGTGAATTAAGCTTGTTAAAGAGGACAAATTAAAGAGATCAGAGAAAGCAAGTCAAGGAACTAAAAGGGCGTGTCATGAAACTGTAGGCGGACTATAATGAAAGGAAAATAACTGGTCAGCTACTTTAGAAATGTGCACATATATATAATGCGCCAGTGTAAATAAAGGGGCTATTTCGGGTGAATTTGGGCTTTATTTTTAGCTTTGTTTTTACATTAAATACATATTTTAAAAATTAGAGCAATATGTAACTACGAAATAAATGGTCCTTGAAACGTGAGAGGAGTGGATTTCCATTTCTTCCCCAATATATTTTCATAATAGACTTTGGATTGATTATGGATTCCAAACATTGAAACAATATTATAAAACAATGTCACATACGTAAATACGTATTAGCAGTGGCGGCTCATCACCAGGCACTGAGCTGCAACACCCCTTATAGATTTCATAATATATATGCACAAAATTATGACTATATACAAGAATATTAGATATTAAATATAGATTACCAATAATCCTTTAAAAATGACTACCATTCTCTTGTTTATGTATAAAAAAAAAGACGTGTGGCACTGCTGGTGCCACACGTCAATAGCCTAATCAATATGTAGTATTAGTGATAGTGATCAAATTGGTGACGCTACTAATGATATGTATAATGTAATGCAGGATAATTAGCTCAGTGGTGAGTTGCAATAAATGGGAAAAAATGATAAGCACAATAATGTCAATGATACTAAAATTCAAAATAGCTTTGAGCAGCGATTCTGCTGCCTTCCTTAGAGAGAGAGAGAGAGAGAGAGAGAGAGAGAGAGTGTGTATGTGTATGCATGCGTCTGTGTTTTTTAGGTTGGTTTTCTTGAGTCCTTTTGTTTTATATAGGCCTATGTTATTTTATTTTACTGTCATACTCAGTTTTGTACTATCTTAATGTTTTTGTTTTCTAGTTTTTATTATTTTTAATGGTTTAATTATTTTTATTTTGCTACGCTTAGTTTACAAACTTAACATTTTTATGTAACCTCATATTCTCAATTTCCGTCAGTCCGTCCGCCAGTCTCTCCGCTGCCGAAAGTTACTGCTTTGAATTTTAGTATTTTAATACTTTTTCAGTTTGGTTTACAGTTCCAAATTTGATGAGGGTAATCATCCATTAGTAATCAGTCATAGCCCAAGAAAAACAGAACTAGAAGAAATTAAGTTTTCGGCATTGTTTATAGTGCCATCCTATATATATATATATATATATATATATATATATATATATAATATATAATATATATGTACTATATAATGTGTTTATGCAAGTTAATATAAGGATTGAAAGAAAGAAAAATTATGTAACATCACCCTTATGAATGATAGCCAGAAGCCGCCACTGCATATTCGGTCCGAATCGGCCAATATATGAAGGTCCGAATAAGCCTGTTCCCTCGTAAACGATATTATCATCTTGGACGTGTATCGAGTAGATGATTGCTTATTTATTTGTGGGGTTGTCCTTGAGCCGTGCGGGTATACCTATTGTTTTACAACGTAATTCGTGTGGGAAAAGTCGGTTATTAGAGTATTTCCTTTAAACGGTAACTTCAGCAAAACAACTTGGCCGGGCTTTATTCTGTCAATATTGGTGCTCTTGGAAAGAGACGTTACTGAACATTACCACAGGTTGACGAGTAACTCGACCAGTCGACCACAGTTTTCCCACCAGACCACCAACATTAACGGGTGCTTTTCAACAAGATCGTACCCTTGATTTTATACTAGGCGTTTGGGGGAGAGAAAGGCCGTTATATGTATGTACACGCAATTTTTAGTATCACTTATTTTTGTTGTTACTGGCTTTTAACATTAAGAACATGTACTGGTTTTCATTGTAGACTAAAACTTAAGGGTTACATTTCTATGCTTTTACGATTCATGGCTACACGCTCATGGTATATACCCAAAAGAGCTCTCATTTCACTTTGCTGTCGAGTCGTCGCCATTTGTACATACCTAGGTCCTTTTGCTATGGGGAGGTGTGTCCTAACCACTGGGCCACGATATTGGTGAAGGTAGGGCAACATTGGTCGTAGTCATTACTTGGGTAAGTGACCATCTTGAGTGATTTTTTTTATTATTAAAATTTTATTACAAATATCAGTGAATTATATACAAAACTTTTCATAATTATATGAATATAACATACTAAGTACATTAATTATATGAATTCAAATATTCACATACTTACTTGTGAAATGTAGGCATAATTGCCTCTAGTTGGCGACCTTATCCCAAAAGTACACACACACACACACACACACACCCGTTAATGTTGGTGGGAAAACTGTGGTCGAGTTACTCGTCAACCTGAGGTAATGTTCAGTAACGTCTCTTTCCATGAGCACCGATATTGACCGAATAAAGCCCGGCCAAGTTGTTTTGCTGAAGTTACCGTTTAAAGGAAATACTCTAATAACCGACTTTTCCCACACGAATTATGTTGTAAAACAATAGGTACCCGCACAGCTCAAGGACAACCCCACAAATAAATAAGCAATCATCTACTCGATACACGTCCGAGATGATAATATCGTTGACGAAGGAACAGGCTTATTCGACCTAATATGCAGTGGTGGCTCCTGGCTATCATTCATAAGGGTGATGTTACATAATTTTTCTTTAAATTCCTTTATATTAACTTCATAAACACATTATATAGTACACACACGCATATATATATATATATATATATATTATATATATATCATATATATATATATATATATATATCATATACATATATATATATATATATATATATATATATATATAAGCGAATACCACAGGAAAATGATAGTCAGAAATCCAAGCGCTTTCGTCTTTACTAAGACATTGTCAAGGAATGAATGAATACAATTGGAGAAAAAGTTATCAGGTAAACAAGATAAAAAATGCCAGGTGGTTAATTGTCAAAAGGGTAAAAGTTAAAGAGATAATTCAGGATTATCGGATATCACTCGGTCACAAACCTTAACATAGATTTAACCCTAACAGAAACTACAAAGTATCCCTACAGTCCAAAACATGTAAAAACTGAATACGTATATTAATTTTGTTGCTTATATTTATCTACAACTTTTTTCATTATGAAGGCATCAAGTTTAAATAAAACAAGACTTAAATTTAGAACATTTTCATTATTTGACTTGATGAAACAAGATTCAATGATATTCCTTTTAACTGTGTCATTACATAGGATTCAGGCTCTTGCTTGACTCCAGTTAATAGGATGATCTAAATCTCTCATATGTACGAATAATGCATTCGATATTTGCCCAATTCTAACAGAATATTGTTTATTTTTCCTTCATGGCTTATACCTCTATATATATATATATATATATATATATATATATTATATATATATATATTATATTATATATATATATATATATATATATATATAGATATATATATATATATATATATATATATATATATATATTAATACATCTCCACATATCCATGATTCAAAAACATGCATTTAGCTATAAATGTCCCTTAATATCCAATTCGCTCTACCTTGGAATTAATATTTTTTCATATATGTTAACCGAAGGGAAATCTTTTAGTTGATAATAATTTCTTCCTCCCATGGATTCCAACCAACGGCCAGACAGAGAAGAAATCAGTACCTCAGTGACTATCCACCCAGATAACAAGTGAGGTTATAAGTTGATACCGATTCTGAGCTTACAAATCTCTGTCGAACTCAGGTATTTGTAATTATAATTGATATCCAACCCCGTGCCGTGTTAACCAAGTCGCACATTCACACCTAACCTAACCCAACTACACCCCTTCCTAACCTATCAACCTCCACCCCCACGCCCCCCCTAACCTAATCCCCCAACCTACCAACCCCACCCCACCTAACCTAACCCACACCCCCACCTAATTCCCCCCCCTATCACCTAACCCACCCCCACCTAACCTAATCCCCACCTCACCCCCACCTAACCCTAAACCCACACCCCCACCTAACCTAACCCACCACCCCCAACCTAACCTTAACCTAACCCACAACCCCCACCTAACCCAAGCACCCCCACCCTAACCCCACCCACCCCCAACCTAACCCCCTAAAACCCACCCCCCGAACCTCACCCCCACCTAACCTATCCACCTATACCCCCACCTAACCTAACACCACCCCCACCCCAACCTACCTATCCTACCCCACCCCCAACCTAACCCCAATATCCCACCTCACCCCCACCTACCTAACCCACACCCCCACCTACCCCCCCCCTAACCACCTCACCCCCACCTACCCCCTACCTAACCCACACCCCCCCACCTAACCCACAAACCCCCACCTACCTAACCCCCACCAACCCCACCTAACCCACACCCCTCCTAACCTAACCCACACCCCCACCTAACCCACACCCCCACCTAACCCACACCGCACCACCTAACCCGAACCCCCACCAACCCCCCAACCACCCCCCCACCCCCACCCACACCCCCCAACCCACACCCCCGCCTAACCAAACCCAACAACCCCCCAACCGCCAACACCCCACCCAAACCCCCACCCCACCAACCCCCACCAACCCCCACCCCCAACCCAACCCCACCCCCACCAACCCAACCCACCCACCCTAACCAACCCACCCCCCACCCAACCAACCCACACCCCCACCGTAAAACCCACCCCACCCCCTACCTAAAACCGCCCCACACCCCAACCTAAAAACCCCCCCCACACCCCACCTAACCCACACCCCCCCCACCTAACCCACACCCCACCAAACCTCCCACACCCCACCTAACCCACACCCCACCTAAACCACACCCCCACCCCAACCCTAACCAACAACCCACCTAACCCACATCCCCCACCTAACCCACACCCCCCACCTAACCTAACCCAACACACCTAACCCACACCCCACCTAACCTAACCCACACCCCCCCCACCCTAACCCACACCCCACCAACCTAACCCACCCAACCCCACCGAAACCCACACCCCCTACCGAACCACAACACCCCCCACCCCAAAAAACCTAAACCCAACCCACCCCACACCGAACCTAACCCACCACCCCCCACCCAACCCAACCTAACACCCACACCCCCACCCCACCTACCCCCACCTACCCCACCTAACCTAACCCACACCCCACCAAAATACACACCCCCAACCCTAACCTAAACCCCCCACAAACCTAAACCTAAACCCCACCCCCACCCCCTAACCGAACCCCCACCCCCACCCCACCTAAACCCACACCCCCACCTAAAACCCTAAACACTAAACCACCCCACACCTAACCCCCACCCCAACCCCACCTAACCCACACCCCCACCTAACCCACACCCCCACCCTACCCCACCCCCCAACCTACACTACCCCCACCTAACCCACACCCCCACCTAACCTAACCCACACCTACCGTAACCCACACACCTAACCCCACCAACACCATAACCCACACCCCACCCTAACCCACACCCCCACCTACTTAACCCACACCCACCTAAACCCACACCCCACCTAACCACACCCCCCCTCCCCCCACCCACCTAACCCACCCCACCCCCAACCCTAACCCACACCCCACCTAACCCACAAACCCCAACCTGAACCCACACCCCCACCTAACCCCCCCCACCTCCACACCCCACCACCTAACCCACACCCCCACCTAACCCCACCCACCCTACCTAACCCACAGCCCCCACCCCCCTAACCACCCACCCCCCCACCCCACCCCTACCTAACCCACACCCCACCTAACCCACAACCCACCTAACCCACAACCCACCTAGCCCTAAACCCACACCCACCTAACCTCCCACCTAACCCACCACCCAACCCTTAAGCCCTAACCCACACCCCCAACCTAACCCACAACCCCACCTAACCAACCACACCCCACCTAACCCACAAACCAACCCCACCTAACCCACACCCCCACCTAACCCACACCCCACCACCTAAACCTAACCCACACCCCACCCCCACCTAACCCAACACCCCACCTACCTAACCCACACCCCCACCTAACCCCACACACCCCACCCTAACCCACACCCCCCACCTACCCCACCCACCCCACCTACCTAACACACCCCACCTAACCTAAACCCACACACCTAACCCAACCCCACCCACCTAACCTAACCCACCAACCTAACCCCCACCCGACCCACACCCCCACCTAACCTAACCCACACCCCCACCTAACACACCCCACCTACCTAACCCCACACCTAACCTACCCCCACCCCACCTACCTAAACCCTACACCACACACCTGAACCCACACCCCACCTAACCTAACCCACACCCCCCACCTAAACCCCACCCCACCTAACCCCAACACCCAACCTAACCACACCCCCACCTAACCTAAACCCCACACCCCCAACCTACCCACCCCCCACCTCCCCCACCCCCCCCTAACCTAACCCACACACCCACCTCCACCCCACAGCCTAACCTAACCCCACACCCCCCACCTGCCTAACCCACACCCCCACCTAACCCACACCCCACCTACCTCCCCCCCACCCCACTAACCCACACCCCACCTAACTCCCACACCCCACCTCCTAACCCAACACCCCCCACCTAAAACCTAACCCACACCCCACCTGACCCACAACCCACCTACCTAAACCCACACCCCAACCTAACCCCACACCCCTACCCCAACCTAACCTAACCCACACCCCCAACCTACCAAACCCACACCCCCACCTAACCTACACCTAACCCACACCCCCACCTAGACCTAACCCAACACACCACCTAACCCACACCCCCAATGAACCTAACCCACCCCCACCTATCCTAACCTCAACCCCCACCTAACCCACACCCCACCTAAACCCTAACCCCCACCCCCACCTAACCCAACCCACCCCCACCCCTAACCGTAACCCACCCCCCCAACCTAACCCCACCCCACCCCTAACCTAACCCACCCCACCTAGCCTAACCCACACCCCCACCTAACCCAACCCCCCCCCTAGCCTAACCCACACCCCACCTAACCTAAACCCACAACCCCACCCCCACCTAACCCACAACCCCCCTACACCCCACCTATAACCCACCCCCACCTAACCTACCCCACCCCACCCCCTACCTAGCCAACACCCCACCTACCTACCCCATACCCCCACCTAACCTAAACCCACACCCCACCTACCTAACCTAACATACCCCCACCTAACCTAACACCCCACCTACCTAACCGCCACACCCCCACCTAACCCACCCCACCCAACCAACCCACCCCCCACCTTACCCACACCGAACCCCACCTAAACCCCTAACCCCACCCACACCCCCACCTAACCCACACACCCCACCTAACCCACACCCCACCTAACCTACATCCCCACCTACCACACCCACCCTAAACCCCCTAACCCCCACACTCCCCCTACCTAACCCAACCCACCCCACCTAACCCTCCCCCAAACCCACACACCGAACCCACACCTAACACAACCACCACCTACCTCACCACCTAACCCAACACCTAACCCAACACCACCTAACCCAACACCACCTACCCAAACCAACACCTAACTCACCACTAACCTACCACCAACCCAACACCGACCTACCCTAACCCAACACCTAACCCAACACCACCTAACCCAACACCACCTAACCCAACACCTAACCCAACACCACCCAACCCAACACCACCTAACACACCTAACAACAACCACCTAACCCAACACCACCTAACCCAACACCTAACCCACACCAACAACCACCTCCAACACCACTAACCAACACCTAAACCCAACACCACACCTCACAACACTAACCCAAACACCTAACCCAACATCCCAAACAACCCACACCTCACCCACCTAACCCAACACCTAACCCAACACCACACCTTCACCACACTAACCCAACACCTAACCCAACACCACACCCTCACCACCTAACCCAACACCTAACCCAACACCACACCCCCACCACCTAACCTAACCCGCACCTAACCTAACACCATACCTGGGTAGTTAGGTTAGATTAGGTTCGGTTCGTAAGGTTAGGTTATGTTGGGATAGATTATGTTAGGTTAGGTCAGGTTGGGGGTAGTTAGTTTAGATCAGGTTAGGTTGGGGGTAATTAGGTTAGATTAGGTGTTGGTGTGGTGATAGGTTAGGTGCTGGTGTGGTAGTAGGTTAGGTTAGGTGGGAGTGTGGGTTAGGTTAGGTTAGGTGGGAGTGTGGGTTAGGTTAGGTTAGGTGGAGTGTGGGTTAGGTTAGGTTAGGTGGGAGTGTGTGCTTACGGAGTATGAGACCGCTTCCTTAATTGACTTTGTCATAATAGTAGTTTTCTTAACGATGATTGACATTGTCATAATAGTATTTTTTTCCACGAGAATTAGAACCAGAAGATTAGGAGGAGGACTGAAGGGAACTTGGACGTCTAGGTCTTCTATGACGTCTACGCGATCCACCAGAGTACCTTTGGGCATCAGGGGAGGGAAGGGTATGTGGAGGTCTAGGGCTTTTATGACGTCTACGGGATCCACCAGAGTACCTTTGGGCATCAGGGGAGGGAAGGGTATGTGGAGGTCTAGGGCTTCTATGACGACTACTGAATCCACCAGGGTATCTTTGGGCATCAGAGAATAAGGGAATGGGACGTCGAGGTCTAGGCCTATGACGACTACGGTATCCACCAGAGTAGCTTTCGAAATAGGAACCAGAAGATGCTGAGAGGTGAGAGGAGGAGGGAAGGGGACGTGGACGTCTAGGATGACTACGGAATCCACCAGAGTACCTTTGGGCATTAGGTCCTATTCCATTGGGACCAGGGTGTCTTCGGCCATCAGGTCTGTTTCGTGGAGGACCAGGCCTTCTTAGGCCATCAGGTCTCTGTCGTTGACGACCAGGCCTTCTTAGGGCATCAGGTCTCTGTCGTTGACGACCAGGCCTTCTTAGGGCATCAGGTCTCTGTCTCTTTTGGGGAGGACCAGGCCTTCTTGGGCCATTAGGTCTCTGTCTCTTTTGGGGAGGACCAGGCCTTCTTGGGCCATTAGGTCTCTGTCTCTTTTGGGGAGGACCAGGCCTTCTTGGGCCATTAGGTCCATTTCGTGGCCGAAGAGGGTATCTTTGGCCATCAGGTCCATTTCGTGGAGGACGAGGGTATCTTTGGCCATCAGGTCCAGTTAGTGGAGGACCAGGATTGGTATCAGCAGCAGTGCTACCTTTCCCCTTACGCTTTTGTCTCTTCTCTTCCTTCTTTTGTTTCTTCTCTTCCTTCTTTTGTGTCTTCTCTTCCTTACGCTTTTGTTGTTCGAGTTCCTTCTTTTGTTGTTCGAGTTCCTTCTTTTGTCTCTTCTCTTCCTTCTTTTGTCTTTGGCCATCAAGGATCCATCTTTCTTTTGGCGGAGGACCGAGGGTTATTTCAGGCCATCAGGTCCCATTTCGTGGAGGACGAGGGTATCTTTGGCCATTCAGGGTCCAATTTGGTTGGAGGACCAGGGATCTTGGCCATTAGGGTCCATTCGTGGAGACCAGGGTTATCCTTTGGCATCAAGGTTCCATTTCGGTGGAGGAACGAGGGTTATCTTTGGCCCATTCAGGGTTCCATTTTCGTGGAGGACCGAGGGGTATCCTTTGCGGCCATCAAGGGGTCCATTTCGTGGAGGACGAGGGTATCTTTGGCCATTAGGTCCATTTCGTGGAGGACCAGGGTATCCTTGGCCATCAGGTCCATTTCGTGGAGGACCAGGGTATCTTTGGCCATTAGGTCCATTTCGTGGAGGACCAGGGTATCTTTGGCCATTAGGTCCATTTCGTGGAGGACGAGGGTATCTTTGAGATGGATTGGTATCAGCAGCAGCGCTGCCTTTCCCCTTACGCGTTTGTCTCTTCTCTTCCTTCTTTTGTCTCTTCTCTTCCTTACGCTTTTGTTGTTCGAGTTCCTTCTTTTGTTGTTCGAGTTCCTTCTTTTGTCTCTTCTCTTCCTTCTTTTGTCTCTTCTCTTCCTTCTTTTGTCTCTTCTGTTCCTTTTTTAATCTGCTCATTTTTAATTCATGGAAGACCATGCTGATGTAATAGACGAGAGCTTCTCTATATTCCTCTAATCGTCCTACCTCAACAACAAGCCAATCAGGGGAGGAGAGGGAAGGGGAAGCATGAGAAGGAGATAATGACGATGATTCTGAGAGAGGAGCAGAGGGGGGAGGAGGAGGAGGAGGAGGAGAAGAAGAATGGGACTCTATCCTTATGTTTTCCATCCGTGATCCTCTTGGATAGCCAATGCATTGGACCAACTCAAAAACTATGTCAATGATCTGATTGGCTGTCATTTCAAGAGTCTGTATTTGTGACAGCTCATTCATGGCCCAGTTAGAGGAGTGGAAGGAAGAGGAACCATGAGAATGAGAGAGAGAAGGTGTTGAAGGAGGAAGGGAAAGAGAAACAGGGGAGACATGGCGGGGAGAAACAAGGGAGGAAGGAGGAGAAGAAACAGGGAAGGCATGGGGGGGAGAAACAGTGGAGGAAGAGGAAGAAACAAGAGGAAGAGGAGGAGAAACAGTGGAGGAAGAAGGAGAAACAAGGGGAAGAGGAGGAGAAACAGTGGAGGCAGGGCGGGGAGATAGTGGGGAAGAAGAAGGAGGAGGAGGAGGAGGAGGAGAAACTGGGGAGGTAGAAGGGAGGGGGGATTGGGGGAAAAACAGGGGAGGGAGGAGGGGTATCGGTAAGGGGAGGAGAATTAGGAGGCAAATGTGACACAGTGAGAACTGGAGGAGGACGAGGAGAAAGAATAGGAGACTTACTTTGATGTGGGTAAATGACTGTGAACATTTCGTCTTGGATATTGTACTCGTCTAACTCAGAGAGGAGCTTGTCTAGGTTCGCGTATTCTTGGTCTAATTCCTCAGTCATAATGAAGATAGGAGGGGGAGAGGAACGGGGTGGAATGTTGGGAGGAGGAGGAGGAGGAGAAGGAGGAGAGACAGAAGAAGTAGGAGGTGAAGGGGATCCAGGAGAAAGAGTAGGAGAAACAGTAGTTAGAGGAGGAGGAAGAGTAAAAGCTGAGGAAGAAAGAGGAAGAACACTTGGAGACTTACCTTCTTGAGGAGCGTCCACTCGAGGTTCAGCAGAGAGTCCAGGCCAGACTGAGTAGGGAACGAGATGCCGTGTGTCGCAGGGCGCCTTCCTGTGGGGAATGATCCTCCTGAGGATATCTCTAATTTTTGATATCCCCTGACAGATGGCGTTGATCTTGATGCCCTCAGTTTCTGACTCGTACAGTTCTGCAATGAGCTTTTCCAAACTGTCGTGTTCGTATTCCAATTGCTCCAGGTGTCCGTTCAAGTCCTCCTCAGCCATGGGATAGACGGGAGGGGGAGAGGGAGTGGGTGGAGCATTGGGAGTAGGGGAAGGAGAGGGGGAGGAAAGTGGAGAGATGGAAAGGGAAAGGGAATGGGAATCAGGAATAGGAAAGATGGAAAGGGAAAGGGAATGGGAATCAGGAATAGGAAAGATGGAGAGGGAAGGGGAATCACAGATAGGAAAGATGGAGAGGGAAGGGGAATCAGAGATAGGAAAGATGGAGAGGGAAGGGGAATCAGGAAAGATAGGGAAAGGGAATGGAGGAAAGGGAATGGAGAAGGCAACAAGATAGGAAAGATGGAGAGGGAAGGGAATCCACCAAAGATAGGAGATGTAAAGAAGGGAAGGGAGGGGAATCCACAGATAGGAAAGATGAGGGAAGGAGAATCACAGATAGGAAAGATGGAGAGGGAAGGAGAATCACAGATAGGAAAGATGGAGAGGGAAGGGGAATCACAGATAGGAAAGATGGAGAGGGAAGGGGAATCACAGATAGGAAAGATGGAGAGGGAAGGAGAATCACAGATAGGAAAGATGGAGAGGGAAGGGGAATCACAGATAGGAAAGATGGAGAAGAGGGAGGGGAATCACAGATAGGAAAAGTGGAGAGGGAAGGAAACCACAGATAGGAAAGATGAGGAAAAGGAGAATCAGATAGGGGAAAGTATGAGGAGAGGGTGGGAATCACAGATGGAAAGGGATGGAGAGGGGAAGGGGAATCAAGATAGGAAAGATGGAGAGGGAAGGGAATCACAGATAGGAAAAGATGGAGAGGGAAGGGGAATCACGATTCAAGGATGGAGAGGGAAAAGGGGAATCCACAGAGGAGGAAAGATGGAGAGGGAAGGGGAATCACAGATAGGAAAGATGGAGAGGGAAGGGGAATCACAGATAGGAAAGATGGAGAGGGAAGGGGAATCACAGATAGGAAAGATGGAGAGGGAAGGGGAATCACAGATAGGAAAGATGGAGAGGGAAGGAGAATCACAGATAGGAAAGATGGAGAGGGAAGGGGAATCACAGATAGGAAAGATGGAGAGGGAAGGAGAATCACAGATAGGAAAGATGGAGAGGGAAGGGGAATCAAGGGACAGGGATAGGAAAGATGGAGAGGAGGGGAAATCACAGATAGGGAAAGATGGAGGAGGGAAAGGAGAATCACAGATCCAGGAAAGTAGGAGGGAAGGGAAAGGGAATCACAGATAGGGAAAGGGGTATGGGAAAGGGAAGGGGAATCACAGTGGAAAGATGGAGAGGGAAGGGAATCCACAGATGGAAGGGTGGAGAATGGGAGGGAATCAGATAGGGAGGGGTGGAAAAGGGAATGAGAAATCATGGAGGGGGTAGTAGGGGTGGAAAGGGAATGAGAATCAGGGATAGTAGGGGTGGAAAGGGAATGAGAATCAGGGATAGGAGGAGTGGAAAGGGAATGAGAATCAGGGATAGGAGGGTTGGAAAGGGAATGAGAATCAGGGATAGAAGGGTTGGAAAGGGAATGAGAATCAGGGATAGGAGAAGTGGAAAGGGAATGGGAATCAGGGATAGGAGAAGTGGAAAGGGAATGGGAATCAGGGATAGGAGAAGTGGAAAGGGAATGGGAATCAAGGATAGGAGGGGTGGAGGAAGGTGGATGATTGGGAAGGAGGGGAGGAAGAAGAATAGAAGCCGAGGAAGAAGTAGGACCACTTGGAGACTTACCTTTCGGAGGGGGGCCATCCTCTCGAGGTTCAGAGAGATCTTGAGAGACTGCATAGGGAAGAAAATGGTGTGTGTCGCAGGGCGCCTCCCTTCGGCGCATTTCTTCCCTGACCATTTGTCGGATTCCTCCGACCTTTCGCTCGATGGCGTTGAGCATCACACTAGGAGGTTGCGACTCCTCCATCTGAGGAGTTAGACTTTCCTCTTCTGCAACAGGATTATGTTCGTCGATGGAGGTGGCTGGCTCTTCCTCGGTTTTCCTGCCAGCTTGTTCCGATAGAGCCAGTGCAGCCAGGTGGGACTGGAGTTTTGCTATAACGTCATGTCTAGTCAGGAGATTTTCCACCACCTGGCCGCCAACCTCTTCCAATTCCGCGTTTTGTATATAAGAAGATAATACAAGCTCTACTGCCGGGAGTAGAGCTGTCCAGACGAATTCTTTAATAACAATCTTATCACTGTACGAAGTCATGATAACTAGGCCTCTGATATGCGTTTGACGATGGCCTAGTTTTCAAAACAGACGCGAGCTACGTGACGAAGCCTTTTCCTAGAATCCCAGGAACGCGTAGGAGTCGCTACTCTCTCTTCTGGCAAGCTGGAGCCGGAAGACTTCCTGAAGCGTCTTCTGGTGAGGCCAGAAGAATCCAGCAATCCAATCTCTTCGCGTAGGAGTCGCTACTCTCTCTTCTGGCAAGCTGAAGCCGGAAGACTTCCTGAAGAGTCTTCTGGTGAGGCCAGCCAGAAGAATCCAGCAATCCAATCTCTTCGCGTAGGAGTCGCTACTCTCTTCTGGCAAGCTGGAGCCGGAAGGCTTCCCGAAGCGTCTTCTGGTGAGGCCAGAAGAATCCAGCAATCCAATCTGTTCGTTCATCCGGAAGGAAGAGTCCTGGAAGACTGATGCCGTTTTGTCTTCACAGTTCATCTGATTTTTTTAACTTTATGATTCGGAAGAAAGAGTCCTGGAAGACTGATGCCGTTTTGTACACACAGTTCATCTGATTTTTTTAACTTTATGATTTAATGGTTAGAATGCGTTTTTTTCGATGTAGAATTATTTTCATTTTTCTAGTTATTCTAATTGTGGGAGTGGTTTGCATGTTCACAGAATATAGGAATTATATTATAAATGTATATTATATATATATATATATATATATATATATATATATATATATATATATATATATATATATATATATATATATATATATATAGGCAGAATCCAAGCGCTTTTGTCATCACTAAGAAATTGTCAAGGAACGAACGAAATACAGCTGGAAAGGAAGTTATCAGACAGCGGCTTTGGGATATGGATTAAGCTTTTGTGTGTTAACGGTAACCTGGACTATGTCGACATTGCAAAATCATTTTGTTATTTGGAAAAATTTAATCATAATCGGTGCCCTGAGGATATCAATATTTGTAAGGGTATTGTATTGTATACATGTAAAATTTCTCCAGGCTTATAAGAAAATTAAAAAAAGACGAAACAGTGCAAGTAACAAAGGCAGATAAGTCTAATGCAGTGGTAATAATGGATATAGGTGACTATGTAAGTAAAATCAGGGCATTGCTAAACGATACTCATACTTACACGAAACTGAGGTCTGATCCTACACAGACAGTGAACTCTCATTTTAATAAGCAAATTAAATCCATTCTAAAGGGCGTGGGCCATTTAATTAAACAATTTACACCGCAATGCGCCTCCCTACCTTATATGTATGGTTTAGTCAAGACACACAAAATCAATAACCCTACCAGACCAATCATTAGCTCAGTGGGCTCAGTTACGTATAATTTATCTAAATTGGTTGTAAAAA
The DNA here is from genome assembly GCF_015104395.2 of Macrobrachium nipponense. Lineage (NCBI taxonomy): Eukaryota > Metazoa > Arthropoda > Malacostraca > Decapoda > Palaemonidae > Macrobrachium > Macrobrachium nipponense. Next base: position 36,849,393 of record NC_061097.1, read on the forward strand.
TTCTTACACCTTTGGTAGGAAACATTTCCAACACGAATGTTAAAAGCAGTGTTGATTTTATAAACAAATTGAATAGTTTAAATTTTATTTTTTATTATAATATGGTTATTTTTTATGATGTCTTTATTTATAAAAGCGCCTGTAGATGATTTACTTGCATTTTTATTTACAAGAGCGCCTGTAGATGATTTACTTGCATTTTTGGAGGATGAATTAGGACGTCATGATATTCCCTTAACTGTAGCAAACCTCATTAGTCTCGTAAGGTTATGTATCAAAGATAGTAAATTTTGTTTTAATGGGGAATTTTTTGTACACAAGTTTGGCATGGCTATGGGTAATTCCTTATCTCCTGTCCTTAGCAATATTTACAGGGAATTTTTTGGGACAAAACTTTTACCAAGAATTTTGCCCCAAAAAGTTATATTGTTTAGGTGTGTGGATGATATTTTCTGTATTTGGCCAGTTCACGAAAATCTCCAGGAATTCCTTAATAATCTCAACAATTTAGTTCCTTCTATAAAATTTACTATAGAGGAAGAAAGAAATTGTAATTTGAATTTTCTTGATGTAACTGTCCATAGAAATGATTTAAATTTCACCTTTTCAATCGTTTGGAAATCAACTAACATTGCCTCCTTTGTTCATTACTACTCAAATCACCATCAAAATGTTAAATTCTCTGTTTTTTCTGGGATGTACCCAAGGGCTTTACGTGTCTGTAGCCTGCAGTTTATTGACGCTGAGATTAAAACTATTTATGATATTGCCTTGAAACTTAAATATCCAAGGACTTTTGTAGATGTGGCATGGAAAAGAGCTAGAAAAACATTTTATTTAACTAATGACAAACTTGAATTTAGTAAGCATAACATTAAAATTACCCTATGATGAAAGTTGTTTAGAAATTCCTAGAATTTTAAAGCTTTTTAACGTAAATGTTGTTTTCAGTATATTAATGTCAAGAGTTTAGTAATGAAAAATTCTCCTAAAGATCTTCCAGGCTGCATAGGTATATTAATTTCCTTGCAAAATGTGTGATAAAGTCTATTACGGACAAAGGGTAAATCTCTTTCGCAACGTTTCAAACAGCACCAATAATCTGTGAGAACTGGGCAAATATTGAGTGCATTATTCGTATATATGAGAAATTTAGATCATCCTATTAACTGGAATCAAGCAAAAGCCTTAATCCCATGTAATGACACAGTTAAAAGGAATATCATTGAATCTTGTTTCATCAAGTCAAATAATGGAAATGTTCTAAATTTAAGTCTTGGTTTATTTAAACTTGATGCCTTCGTAATGAAAAAAAGTTGTAGATAAATATAAGCGACAAAATTGAAATACGTATTCAGCTTTTACATGCTTTGGACTGTAGGGATACTTTGTAGTCTCTGTTAGGGTTAAATCTATGTCTAGGTTTGATTCCGTGTGATATCCGATGATCCTGTATTACCTCTTTAATTTTTACCCTTTTGACAATAAACCAACTGGTATTCTTGATCTTGTTGTTTTCTGATAACTTCCTCTCCAATTGTATTTCATTCGTTCCTTGACAATGTCTTAGTAAAGACGAAAGCGCTTTGATTTCTATAATTTTTTTGTGGTATTCGCTTATTTAATGAAGTCGGGTGCATCTACTGCGATTTTTTAAGCGCATATACATATGTGTATATATGTATATATATATATATATATATATTATATATATATATATATCTGGCTATATATATATAGTGTGTGTGTGTGTGTGTGTGTGTTTGTGTATATATGTAATAAACACACGACCAGATTCGAGTCACCTCCATATCTCGACAAGGATAAATTGCTCGCTGACGCCCGAAATGAATGAAATAAACAGGCTACGTCGACCATCACTCCAAACGCCCATATTGCAGGCGCGAGGTAAACACAACCGCCCTCCATATTGCCCATTTAATACTGAAGGCTTAGATGAGGTTTAGATTAATTTATTCCTCGCATGGCGCGGTCCGATGGCGGCTCCCCCAATACAATATGTGTGTGTATATATATATATATATATATATATATATATATATATATATATATATATATATATATATATATATATATATATATATATATATATATATATAATACATACATATATATATATATATATATATATATATATATATATATATATATATGTATATATATACATATATATATATATATATATATATATGTATATATATACATATATATATATATATATATATATATATATATATATATATATATATATATATATGTATATGTATATATATATATATATATATATATATATATATATATATATATATATATATATATATATATATATATATATATATACAGACGTGGTTAGGTTTTGTAAATTGTATTGTGGTTCGAGATCCTACATATAATATTACAAAAGCACTTCCCTTCACACTTCACAAAATATAAACTAAAAAAATCGTGCAGTAAAATAAATAAGAGCTTTAGCCATAATACGATTTATATATATATATATATATATATATATATATATATATATATATATATATATATATATATATATAGTTTGTTCACATGCGGACGTGGTTAGGTTTTGTCAATTGTATTGTGATTCGTGATCTTACTTTTATGCTGCGGTTTTTTAAACTTTAAACTATGTGAGGGGAAACCTGTTTGAATAATGATAAATTAGTCGTTATTGTGGTATATTTGAGGATATATGCCTTTTTATACCACGTTATTCTGATGTACAGTGAGCATTGACGTGTCTGTACATAGGCATATATATAGGCCTACTCATTGTATGCGTCTGTATATGGGCATACACATTGTATATGTCTGTACACAGGCATATATATACATTGTACTGTGTCTGTACATAGGCATACACATTATAATATGCCAGTAAATAGGCATACACATTGTACTATGTATGTACATAGTCGTAAACATTGTACTCTGTGTCTGTACATTGGCATACACATTGTACTCTGTGTCTGTACATTGGCATACACATTGTACTGTGCCTGTACTTAGGCGTACACATTGTAATATGTGTCTGTACATTGGCATACACATTGTATGTGCCTGTACATAGGCGTACACATTGTGCTATTTGTCTGTACATTAGCATACACATTGTACTATGAGTCAGTGCATAGGCTAACCGTTGTATGTGTCTCTACATAGACATTCACATTGTTTGTCTGTACATAAGGCATACATAACGTATGTCTGTACATAGGCATACCATTGTATGTTTCTGAACATAGGCATA
>NC_061097.1:36857675-36865175 GCF_015104395.2 Macrobrachium nipponense
TAAGCTGGACATTCTGTCACATTTTAGGAAATATAGTTCCAGTGGTCTAAAAAAATTATATATTCAGTTTCAAAGTCTATTTTAGAGAAGTGGTTTGTCGTCATTTAAGGAGTAAAAGTTTCTGATAGTCTTTATTTATCTTCAATTTTCTTCAGTTTTTACTCTCTCATTATGATTCATCTGGCTTTAGGCTGTTTATTTATTTTTTTTTCTTGTCAGATTCTTCATATGAAAGTTGCGATTCACTGTGTATGCAAGATTCTACTTCCATTTTGCCTGCTTTTATCCATCGGGTCATTCAGTGTTTGATTGTGGAGGTTTGTATGATAATGATAATAATAATACGATTGTTATTATTCAGAAGATGAACCCTATTCATATGGAACAAACCCACAGGAGCCGTGGAACCTGAAACTCAAGCCTCCAAATAATATGGTGCTCTTCGAAAGAAGTAACAGAGGGTAATAGACAATGCAGCAAGACATCAATTACAGATAAATTAACAAATTAATAAATAAGTAAAAATGTAAGTAAAATATTAAAATATCAATTGAGCTGTATTTGGGTAATAATATTGTCATTACTATTGTCAGAGGAGATCAGTGCTGTTGACATTTACACGGACTTGAAAGCAACAAAATGATGGGAGAGCTGGCTCAAGAACAAGACACATAACAAATTATTGACTTTTGAGCATTACAGCAGGCTATGGCATTATTATTATTATTATTGTTATTATTATTATTATTATTATTATTATTATTATTATTATTATTTATTTCAGTATATGAAACCTAGCCACATGGAATTATTATTGTTATTATTATTTCAGTATATGAAACCTATTCACGTGGAGGTATAATTATTATTATATCATATTCAGTGTATGAAACCTATCCACATGGAGCAAGCCCACGGGACCATTGACTTAGAATTCAAGCCTCCAAAGAATGCTGGTTTCAACTTCCCACCGCAGATCCCACACTGCCTTGGAACTGATCATGGTACAGAGCCAGTGGTTTTTCGCCGCCCTGGGGTAGGTGCGAACTCGCGACAACGACATGTCACGACGCTAACGACTATATCAAGAATTAAAACAGAAATATTGCAAATCCATGACTGATGGGTTATATAATACAAGTGACAACGTCATTAGGCGAAGAACATAATTGTTGAAGAACTGATTTACTCTTAGTGCAGATTACCTCTGTATTATTATTATAATTATTTTTATTATTATTCATCAGAAAATGAACCCTATTCATATGGAACAAGCCCACCGTAGGGGCCACTGAATTGAAACTCAAGCTTGCAAACCATATGGTGTTCATTAGGAAGAAGTAAGCAGAGGTAAAGGGAAGTACAGAAAGATGATATCTCACTTTTAATTAAACCAGAGGACCAAAACTGTCCCGAAATGTAACTCAAGCTGTCAAAATTGAATCCAGTCTTAATAAACGAGTCTCGAAAGAAGTGTTTTGGCTGAGTTAAGGATCTTAAAGGTGCGTCCACACGGTCGAACAATGTCCGACAGACAAACATTGTTACCATAACGTAGGCGAAGCAGGATGACGTCACAAGCGTTGAAACGGTGGAAGTAGATCTGGCAACAAACAGTGGTACCAGATGGGGTTGTATTCCAGTGCTTTTACTCTGCTCACAAGGCAAAGACCGGCAGACAATTGTTAAATGGTAACAATGTTCGCCCGTCGGACTTTGTTCGAACGTGTGGACGCACCTTTATGAATCGTCTTCAGGCTTAGTCAAAGGTCTTGAGACTGAGCTTACAGGCTTTTATACTGGACATTAGTTGAATCAGAAGACTTTAAGACTGCGTAACTTTGATGTAATCAGAGGCCTAAGAATCAGCCTCAGACTACGCAGTATTCCAAAATTAGAGTAAGAATTGATTTCTTTCAGCTATTTGACTACAAGGTCAGATCTCTTGGTGTAAGTCTGCAGGCTGCTCTGTGAAAATGTACTCACATTGTGAGTAAAAATATATTAATACGCTAGTAGATTCACATCAACCGTGCATCTGATTTTTAGGCCAGTCCCTTCCGACGCTCCTGATTGGCTGTTGATAACCCAATGACAGGGGTGGAAACTTTCAGTGTCTCTCAAGAGTTTACATAGGCAGGATGTATGTTCCACCTCTCATAAGATAATTTAGAAAAACGTATCTATCAGCTGAGGTGGAACATACATCCTACCTATGTGCACTCTCGAGAGAGAGACAGAGTTTCCAACTCTATGATTGGCTTATCTGTTAACAGCCAATCAGGAGCGTCGTAAGGGACTGGCCTAGACATCAGATGATCGGTTGTAAGTATTAAAACTGCTTGCTGACGAGACGTAAACTCTGAGGAACCCAGAGAAGAAATGTGCTCGTAATGAAAAATCGTAGAATCTGGGGAAAAGAAGTGAAACCCGCAAGTTCGTTAATATTCCGTATTAAAAGAGCGCCCTTGCCCTTGCTACTATAACTACTATTGTGCTGGTAGCATTATTGAATGATGCTAATGTTCGTGCCGCGGTTACTATTAGTAATACTATTGGTCTTCGAAAGCTATTTGGCACTTATCTCAGCTACTGATAGTAGTTAGTCATAGCTCGTCTGTATGATGCGAGGCCTACATGTAATTCTACTAAACAAGAAAGCATGGTTTGGAAATATGGAAGAATGAGAATTAAAACTTTATTGCTCAAACTGAAAATAACTTTTTAATTTATTTTATTTTCACGAAGAGTCATAAGAATACGATGTCTGGCTTCGTACAATATCTTCCCGTGAAAGACGACAAGTAGCCAATTTGTATTTTAACACTGGAAAAAGAGTATAAATGACTGTCAATGATATTGACAATTAGATTAACCAAAAAAATGATTTTAGCAAGAATTTATTTATTTATTTATTTTTGTTTGATGAGGTTGAATAACGAACAGACGGCAATTCACTTTCCACACTAATATGGTATAATATAGATAAACTTTAGCACAGAGTTCAAAGCAAAATATTATAAGGTTACGAAATTAATCCCCGGCGCTATTTCCCACCACGCTAAACGTTTTAAAAGCTAGCCAGCATCGTCAGCGCTATTTCTCCGGCGGTGACACTTTCTTGGCTCGTGGGGTGGGCGTTGAGTTATCTGGGGGTGGGGTGGGGAGAGGGGTGTAGGCTTTTAAAAGCTATTTCCTACAAAGGTTTCCCTTTTGAAGCTATTTCTCATCCTTTCAGAACTTTTCAGTATTCAAGATCGGCTGTCGTTTGTCAGCGCAAAGTATATATATATATAATATATATATATATATATATATATATATATATATATATATATATATAAATATATATATTAAATGTAATCCATATTCATTCACTTATTAATTAGTGGTGAATTAAATCTGACCTTGTCTCCAAGATGTACTACGTACATACGTCTACAGAGGTTCAGCGCTACTACAAAAAAAGAAAAAAAAATTATCCAATGAAAATGTGAAGAGGTGGTGAATTAAAAATGTTACAATGGGTACATTTTGATAAAGTGCAATAAAAAAGATTACCATGGAAGAAAATCATAGCAGGGACCGATTAGAAAAATATGAGAAACTTTTGACTATAACTATTGTTTACGAAATTAGTAACATGATCGATTACTTTGAGATGCCTGTCGTTATCTAGAGCCCAGACGGCGATAAGAAGATAGCATTTGTCAAATGTCATCATGATGCAATATTAACGGTAGATTACTAACTGGCAGAATATATTGTTTCCTATTTAATTCCTGTTAGTTTTGCCTCTATTTCCAGTCAGTGGACTCTATAATGTGTTTGGTTTTTATTAAACAAGTCAGAGGTATTGGTTTGAATGTCGTTATGATTAACCAGATTATGTATTAAATACAGATTTGTAGTCATATTGCCCAGTTGTGTATCGAGTAATTTAGAGACAAATTTCTCAGCCTTTTCTATTTTCTAGTACGTTGCAAAAATTGTTTGATGGCGTCTGTATTAGGAAAGCAGACAATTTTACTAAATCGATCGATTGCAGTATCTGTATAGTACCAGTCACGTCCTTTTACAAATTTCTAGGAGAAATTGCCAGCACGCCCAGTCAGTGTGATACTAGTTCACTGTGAAAGTTCTTGAAAAAGAGGTCACTCCTTGCCATATGTTTGCAATCGATATACATTAATTGCCCATGGCTCGTACGTGTCTCGCTCCCGTCCATCGTGTAAATTCAGATAACAATGCCAGTATGTGTTTTTACACGTACCGTTCATACATTTTCTATGCCTTCTGGAAACGAAGGAGGTGTTGCATTTCACGTTCTCGAATTTATTCATTGTCGAATAAAGTCCCTTTCTGTGCAATATTTGTGTAGTTCACATAGTTAGGTAAGGTGTTTGTGGTAGTTACCAAGTACGCCATACATCTATCCACTGTTTAGTACGGGATGCAGCACTTTATAATCTGCCATATATGCATTGCTTGCACCTTGGTTGCAAAAATGATGTTCATTGCATGAACTCCAGAAATTGTATCATAATCTGACACCAGTTAATAGAAATTGTATCATAATCTGACACCAGTTAATAGAAATTGTATCATAATCTGACACCAGTTAGTCGCCTCTATAGAAAGGTTTGAAGGGGGTCAGAGTTGCTGTATTATGTCTGTCTCAGTTTTTGTGTCAAATCTGTCTAGTATATTAGTGGAGAATTCTAGAAAGGAAAAGCTGATTTGTGGATGTTCTGTTGATATTTAATCAAGAGGGATTTTTCCGTTTTTGTTTATTTCGACACAAAAACAAGTTTCAGCGAGTTAATTTTTGCAGACGACAGAATTCGATGTGGATGAAGTGAAGTTTAGAAGTCTAGATAGAATGCAAAACACACACATACGCACATCCTCGTTTTATACGTTTATCTAAGCATTTGTACACATATCTTATTATTATAGCTTTGCGGGACAATTATTATTATTATTATAGCACGTCGACTCTTTCGAAAGATAAGGAAGAAGACACACACACACACAGAAGATTCACGAATATCTTGGAGAACCACGAATATTTTAGGAGCTTCGCGAATATTCCGCAGCGGATGATGCCACAGGCTTCGGCCGAAGTGAATCACGGCGGGAAGTGGGGTGGGGCGCCGCCCCTCGCCAGCTCGCTTAGAAGTCGAAGTTGGGGGAAGAGCCTGATTCCTCTAGCTCTGCCGTCCTGTGGAACAGGGAGAGAAGAAGAAGAAGAAGATCGTGGGTAAATAAAAAACCTGCTGAGAAGAATGTGAAGTCAAGATGTAAACACTTGCTCGCTGAGCTATTTATTTTGAGCTGTTCTGTGATGATAAGATGCTGATAGGTTCAAGGCCATTTGACTTAAAAGAACTTTGTTGTCTAGATCATGAATTCTTAATATCGAGAATGAGAACCGTTTGAGACGTAACTTTGACGGGTTTTTATTACGGGTACATTGGTGAATGCTTATATACTTACACATATTCTCTCCTCCTCTCTCTCTCTCTCTCTCTCTCTCTCGATCCTCTCTCCATCTCTCCTCTCTATATATATATAATACTATATATAATATATATATATAGTATATATATATATACATATACATATACATATATATGTATATAAGCAATTAAGAATACAGACATTATCAGAACACACACACACATATTTACATTATATATATATTGTGTGTGTATACTTTAAAAGCACAGATCCACCCTGAACTCTGCAAGCTTACTTGGGATCAGTGCAGGTGTGGGCCTGCCCCGTGGGCAAGCACTGTAGGGCACCGCAGCATCGGACGGTCATGATCTCGCCTGTGAGTTTGCTCTCGGAGGCGCAGAGGGAGTTCTCCCGGCCGCAGACGCTCCCATCCTGTAGGGGAAAGAGATGTCCTTCAGAAAGGTTTTAGGGTTTGGGGTTACTTCTTGTGAAAGGATTGTCAGCCATACACAAAGGGTTTTTGGGGTTAACCCTTACAGTGGGCCTTGCAGTGTGACTGGCGTCTTTAAGAAATCTGTCTTGACAGTGACTGTGTTGGCAATAGCGGTGCATATCGTCCCTAGTGTGACGAACTGGCGTCGTAGGCCATTTTTTCCCCATTCTATGGAAAAAGGCTTCAAAGATATTGATATTATCCAGAGCTAGTTAGTTTGATCTTTCGAGGAAATTTTGGAAGGAAATTGTGACAACGCTGAGTGCTGAAATTTTGGTATGCTATAGAGTATCCAAACCTGAGACGCTTTGGGTGGAAAACTCAGTAAGTAGAAAGAAATGGGGTGCGCCAGTTCATTAAAACAGAGACGGTATGCCATCCGTGGCGTGTTCTGGGTGATATTATACGTTCTCTGTTGTGTCACCAGCTGCCTGGCTTTTTTTCATAACGGTTTTTGTATGTGTGTGAAACTCAAAGGTTTTACGTGGCATATATCTTGCACAACATATTTTAGTAATTATTTAGTATTGTCTGCAATGACATATGACCCCAGGTCCAGGGTAGTATATACCTGTTTTGTTTTAGGCTTGAGTTTATTTTAGTTAGACCTGGTTTTTTTTTTTTTTTTTATGAAACCCAGAAGTTTAAGGCTGCATATGTCTTGCATCACGTATTGCAAGTATTGAGCGTTGTCTGCAATGACTTATGACCCCAACTACCTGTTTATATATATATATATATATATATATATATATATATATATATATATATATAATATATATATAAGGCTTGGATTTCGTTAGAATGTGTTTTCTTTTGAAGCCCAAAAGCTTGCTTGTATGGGAGCAGTGTTATTGTAGCTATAAATTTTTACTTTTTTTTGTAAATGTGAAGATTTAAGGGAAAAATTACTTTACTTGGTCGTGAGGTTGGGAGTGTGATTTTGCAAGGTTGTGTCTCTAAATGATATACGAGACTGTTTGATATATACACCAAGGTTATTGAAGCCTATACAGAGAAGTCATGTTACCTGAGACAGTTTTGCAAATTTGTTTCTGAAAATATTCAAGACTATTTTGTATATACACCATGATCATTAAAGTCTATTCAGAGAAGTCATGCTATTACCTGAGCGCAATCTTCCAATACTGTTTCTGAAAAATATTCAAGACTCGTGTATACACCTTGGTAATTGAAGTCTGTTCAGAGAAGACGCATTATTTGAAAACTATATGTCAAGTAGTTATATCTGAATTTTTTCTTCTTTTTGTGAACCTGCCGTTGTTTAGACTTACCCTCTTGTCGTAATAGTAAGCGGAGTTGTCGAAGTAGGTGGGGCTCCACTTCTGAATGGGCTCGTCACGGAACTGTGAAGAAATTGGAACTATTGATTAGTGTTCTGACATATTACAGAACAGTGAAGGAATTGGAACTATTAATTACAGAACTCTGAAAGAAGTGGAACTGTTAATTAGTGTTCTGATGCACCTCAAAACTGCGACGATATTGGAACTGTTAATTGGTGTTCTGATATATTACAAAAC
>NC_061097.1:36872675-36875175 GCF_015104395.2 Macrobrachium nipponense
AAACCTGACAGCCGTTTCATCGGTTCAATTTCTCTGCGTCAATAAAAGGAATCACGGGGTATTTGTAGTTGTGACTTTGATGAAAACGTGCTGACGGCCTAGTACAGTACTCAGTTCATATCAGGAGTCGTGATTGGCAGATATACAATATATATATATATTATACTATATACACTAATCCGATAAACTGGTTTTCTAATACTGACTTCTTTTTTTTTATCCTCTCTGTAACGTCGACCGGAGGGTATGATTAAGAGTGACGTCAACATTGTTTTTCAGCCGTATTTATATGATTTGATGTTAATATTATCTCTCCCAACTCGACGGCCGTGGGGAATAACCAAATGCTGAAGGCAATGTGGACTTTTTAGTGGAAATTATGAGAATTTTAGGTGCAACTCAATTTACCGCACTACACACACACACACTTAAACATGCATATATATGTATATATTTTATAATAATTAAAAACTACGTATTTTATATATATATATATATATATATATATATATATATATATATATATATATATATATATATATATATATATATATATATATATGACTCATGTCAAGGTTAGCGAGGCCACGATTTCTCAAAACAATATTATACCACTTTTCATTTATATATGCATCACACCACACACACACGCACACACACACACACACATATATAATATATATATATATATATATATATATATATATATATATATATATATATATATTATATATATCAAAGTGGTATAATATATCTTGAAAAGTAGTGGGTTCGTTAATCTTGACATGATCCTCCTATATATATATATATATATATATATATATATATATATATATATATATATATATATATATATATATATATATATATATATAGATTTTATATATGCATTAGAACACGAATGCTAAAAACTGTAGCAATTCTTTAATGATTTATTATTATTATTAACCGATGAAAAAATAAATATATAACAGAGAGTTCTCTACAAAGAAAATAATATTATGCTCTCAACGTCCAACACGACATAGATCTACAAAGATCTCACGTTACAGGAAGTAAGAAATGCGTTATATACGGCATCCATTTCATACCACCCACGCTCACTCTCCCTTTCAGATGAAATCCTCTATTGACTTTGTGTCTGGTCCAGTTAAATACGTCTCTCACTGTAAATAAGACATGATCCCTGTGATTTAGCTGTTTCTATTTCGCCGCCTTGTGATGGTGGTCCGGATTTCTCTGAACTTTGCTTGTGATAAAGATGATGTTACGGATTAAACATATATATTAGTGTGTGTGTGTGTGAATATTTAAATATATATATATATATATATATATATATATATATATATATATATATATATCAAATTTTGATTGCTTGACACTTAATTTTTCACGTGACGTTTTTCTACTTCTAAATTTAAAGTCACAAATCAAGCTTTACCTAAGGAATGTCTTCAAACAAAAGAGAAATCCATAAATATTTATTTATATACGATTTTATGTTCGCCAAAAACTATTGCTTGTCAAGCATCGTCTCACAATATCTTGGGAATGACCTATATACGTCCGAGGGGAATTATAATAGATATATGCGTTTCGTCCCACGCAGGATTCGAACAGTTGCATGGTTTAGAAGCAACGATAGAAGAGAATTAAACCTCACTGATATATACTCATATATATATATATATATATATATATATATATATATGTATATATAAATCGAGATTTAATCCATGTCATTTTGTTATGCCATGCAAATAGGGAAAGGAAGAATTAAATCATGTTGTATGTAAATGATGGATGTATGTATGCATATACGTGTATATATGTATATAAATAATAGCATATATATATATATATATATATATATATATATATATATATGTGTGTGTGTGTGTGTGTGTGTATATATATATAATATAAAAAACATATATATTATATATATATATATATATATTATATATATATGTTTATGCAAATTATATATATATATATATATATATATATATAGTATATATATATATATATACATATTACATACATACATATAAATACACGCATATGCATATTTACATCCATAATTGCATGGTATAACAAAATGACTTTTGGATAGAATCTTGATACGCCCTATAACATCTAGCGAGGTTGCTTCATGTCCAAATGATCTAAATGTCAGGCAGATTATATTATTCCCCCCTTTGGGCAACTTCCATCTCCTCCCACGTAGTACAGAAGGCATAAGATGCCATTCGTAAATTTAAAATCTAAGATTATTATTCCCCTGAACGACATCAGAATGGTCAGTGTAGACGTGGAATCATTATTAAGTAAGTCCTAATTGTCGAAGCGTTATTCTGTGTACGTAGGAAATAATTGCCGCAACGTTATTTTGTGTAAGTAAGAAACAATTGCCGAGGCTATATTTTGTGTAAGTAAGAAACAATTGCCGAAGCTATATTTTGTGTAAGTAAGAAACAACCGCCGAAGCATTAAT
>NC_061097.1:36880175-36887675 GCF_015104395.2 Macrobrachium nipponense
ATATTGTGCGTGTGCCATGTCTCTCTCCACTCTCTTCTCTTTCTCATTTCTTCCTCTCTCTCTCTCTCTCTCTCTCGCTCTCCCCCGCCTTATACTACTATGCGGCGAAGAGGGCATTTACTACAGGCCGTAAACAAGACAGCTTTCCCAATTGAGAGACATCAGTGACATTTATGGGGTTTTTTCTGCCTGGCCACGGGATGGTCTGGTCTCTCATCCTCGTTATGAATTGTTGGGCGTTTGTCTTTCCCCAGAGAGAGAGAGAGAGAGAGAGAGAGAGAGAGAGAGAGAGAGAGGAGAGAGAGAATTTGGTAGTTACTTTGGTGTCTGAGCCTTCTGGGACACACATGTTGAGGTGTGGTCTTTCTCAGTTCTTTGTGGGTTCTTCCACCTTGGGTTGAAGCCAAACTTGACTAACTATGAGTAAAACACAAACACACACACACACACACACACACACACACACCACACACATATATATAATAATATTATATGCAATATATTATATATATATAGATATATACATATACATGTGCCTCAGGAAGAATGGAAAGACTAGGCGGGTAAACCTTGATAATGTCCTAGATAGAAAGACGAAACGGTCATGAGCAGTGTTTCATTTTCTTGTGTGAGGGTGTCAATATAATATATGTCATATATATATATATATATAGAATATATATATATATATATATATATATATACACATCATATTGGTGTGTGTGTTTGTGTGTAGGTGTGTGTATAGAGAGAGAGAGAAGAGAGAGAGAGAGAGGAGAGAGAGTTCCAGAACGAAAGCAGTAAAAGTCGCAATCAACAAAAACCAAAACTATTTTAGGAAATTCACGACTCATTACTCGCACAAGAGTAATCTCTCTGATCTTGGAGACGAGCATCATCAAGCAGAGTGCACACCATGAACGAGGGTGCTCGATGGAGCAAATTATGCAAGATATTATAGAAATGAGTTCAACCTAAAGTGGACCTACATTCTTACAATTTGAGCCCATTTTTATTTATTGTTTCGTATCACTGTGGCTTTTTCCCCCCTTGAGAATATCTCGACAGATCTCATTTTATATTCACATTAACCCCGTAATGAGAAGTTTCTTAAGGTTCTTTGGAGCGTCCCTTCGGCCCCCTAGCTGCAACCCCTTTCATTCTCTTTATTGTACCTCCGATCATATTCTCCCTCTTCCATCTTGCTATCGACCCTCTCCTAACGATTGTTTCAAAGTGCAACTCCATTGAGGTTTCCCTCCTGTCAAAAAGTTAAGTATATCTTAGTTTAACCAGACCACTAAGCTGATTAACAGTTTTAGGGCTGGCCCGAAGGATTAGATTTCTATTCTAACTTGCTAGGAACCAATTCGTTACCCAGAAACGGGACCTACAGCTTATTGTAGTATCCGAACCACATTATATCGAGGAATTAATTTCTAATCACCAGAAAGAAATTGCTGTGATTCCACGTTGGGAGTGCGGGGAATTGACCTCGGGACTACCGAATTGGTAGATGACCTCTTAGGTCTTAGCACTTGGCCTGTGGCCTAAATCCTATTTTCGCAGTCATAAACCCTGGTTATTTAGTGGTTTCTACCACGTCATGCAGAGAGGCGATGATAACGTTATTTTACTATTTTTCTTTTCCGGCAGACTACGTACAGTATGAAAGCGTGGTTATCATTAGGATAGTGACCGATTTACTGGGCTTATCCCTTGAGCCACCCGCTGTTAGGTGAACCTGTCTAATCTTCAACACAAACACACACACAAAAGTGATGGCGTTCTACCGTAGATGCAGCCGTGATTCCGAAACTATGAAAAGCAAGCAAACAAACAGGGCTCATCAGCATCCCATCGAGCCCCTTCGCCCCGCACCGTTGTTATCACCTTCATCTCGCGTGCATCGTCGCTTTTTATTTTCTTCTTCTTCTTCTTCTTCTTCTTCTTTTTTAAGAAAATACACGCCCCCCTGTAGTCTCTGAAACGAGGCAATTAACGCCCCATATTTCGCGCGAAACGACCCCGGAACCGAAGGTTATTGGGGCATTTGCTCCTCGTCATGGACCCCTTCGGGGGGGTTGGGGGGGGGCGGCATTTACCCCCTCCTCAAAGACCCCTTCCTGCGAGTATTAAACCCGCGGAGGAAAATGAATCGGTGGGGAATGAATTGCCAATGGCTCCCTGCTTGCGAGGAACAGGCGAACGCGAGCGCGCGCAAGCGATTCGAGCTAGCAAATTAATTTCGTCGGGCGCTCTGCTGCGTTTTCGAGATCCTCAAGGTTACGGCAATCTCTCTAATGAATGCGTCGTCTTACGTCGCGAATATGAATGAGGTTTTCCTCCTGATCTGTGATCTTTCACGTCTGTTCGTTACGTTTGCCCGTTTTTTTCTGCTCCGGGGGGCGTAACGGTGTCGGTTTTATTCTGCGTTTTATGTCGCCGGCATCTTTTTCGTATCGCCAGTTATTGTATCTCTGTAACATTGTCTATATGACTTCGTTTGGTTCTCTATCTCTCTCTCTCTCTCTCTCTGTTTGTTTCCACAAATTCTTGCCAGATTGCCTATGTAATTGACTTCTATACTGCTTTCTTTTCTTATTACATATCTCACGATTTAGAAGCTTATCATAGTCGCGGTTTCTTTTCTTGGAACATTCTCTCCTTTTTTCCCAGCATTTTCTGCGGAACATTGCACATACCTTTCTTTGATTTCTCACTCTCTCTTTTTTTTTTTTTTTTTTTTTTTTTTTTTTTGGGGGTTTTTTTTTTTTGGGGTTTTTTTTTTTTTTTTAGGGGGGGGGGGGGGGGGAAGGGGGGTGGGGCGGGGGGGCTTACATCCACACTCCCATCACATTATCCTTGTGTTACAAGTCTGGCTTGTTCCTCCCCAGAGGGGAATCCTTATATAAGGGTAACAAAGGCGTGGGTGGGGAGGGAGTTGTCTCTGAGAAAGGAGAGTTCCAATAGGTATAAACCTTTCGATTCTCAGCCGATATTTTTTGGTGGGATACTTTGTATCTAAGTGACTAATTATGTCAACAGAGGTACTTTGTGTAATATACGAATGCAACGTATATTGCTCGGTCCTTGTCTGGAATTCGTACTCTTGATTTTTTCTCTACTGAGAGTTTCTGTCTATATATATATATATATATATTAATATAATATATATATATATATATATATATATATATATATATATAAGATCAACTGAATGCTTTTTACCAGATACGAATGTAATTGTAATAACCACATATGTGGAAAGGCATTGTTGTTATTACAGTAGTTATATATATATATATATATATATATATATATATATATAATATATATATATATATATATGTGTGTGTGTGTGTGTGGTGTGTGTGCGTGTGCGTTTGTGTGTGCGTCTCTTGAAAAATTTGCACTTTCGTACTTTATTCTTTTAAAAATCTAATCCATCTCTCATTTTTTTTTAAATATGACCCCTCTCTCAGACACCACGTTCCTCATTGACAGCAGAACTCACCATCTTCGACGGCGAAGTCATTTAAAAGTGATAAATTACCAATATTCTCCCTAATGACGTCAGTTGACGACCTTTTTATCCAGGAGACTTCGTGAGCTGTTATTATATCTTTTCTTTCTCGTTTATTAGGTGATATAAATTATAGCTTATATATATCTTTTCATTTTCTCCTTCACCCTGACTGGCCCCCTTAGGGGAGTGGCGCCGTCGGCGGACCTCATGCGGTGTACTGTATGCATTATTTAAGGCCCCTAGCCGCAACCTCTTTCGTTCCTTTTAACTGTATCTCCTTTCATATTCTCTTTCTTCCGCCTCACTTTCCTTGACCCACTCCTAACAATGGAGTCATAAGTTCAACTGCTTTGAGGTTTTCCTCCTGTCACGCCTTTCAGACCTTTTCACTGTCAATTTGTTTCAGCACTGAGTGACCTAATAGGTCCCAGTACTTGGTCTTTGGCCGACATTCTGCGTTCAATTCAATTTCCCCTGACAGCGACTCTTCACAGTCGACCAAATTCTAAGTATGTAGTATTTGTCCCAATTAGTGTGAGTTGTCAATCACTTGAGTGGTCAGGACCCTTTTCATTCCAAATGCTGTATCTCTCTCTCTCTCTCTCACACACACACACATAAATATATATATATATATATATATATATAATATATATATATATATATATATATATATATATATAATAGAGAGAGAGATTCAGTCCATCTGTCTGATGTCTGGGTGCATTCCATTATGGCAATGATTACCTTGTAAAAGCCTTATTATAATTATTATTCATCATTATATTACGGTCCACAGATTAACGGAGAACTGGTATAATTGTTATCTGGAATTCTTTCTCTCTCTCTCTCTCTCTCTCTCTCTCTCTCTCTCTCTCTCTCTCTCTCTCTCTCTGGACCCACAACATTTAAGAAACAGCCACTTACATGGTGTAATGTATAGGTAAACAAAGACATAATAGACTCAATTAGGTGCTCGAGAGAGAGAGAAAGAGAGAAAGAGATAGAGCACATTTTCACATCTGTCCAAATATTGGATTGGTGTTGCCAATCTCATCCCCTGATTGGTTCTTTTCGCCCACGCCTCCTCTTCCTCCTCTTGACTGGCTAATCCGGCCTTCGACTGCAATATTGTGCTACAGAGGGGGATTAGAAAAGATTAATCCCGGATTTTCTTGGGGGGATTAATCAAGGGACAAGTGGATTACCCAGACTTAATATCGACGGTTCAAAAGAACCGATTATTGTTGTTGCAAGAAAGAAAGATTTTGGTTTGCATAGTTGTTTTTCCTTTGTTGGCTTTCGTTGGATTTTGTTATTCGAAATTTTTGTGTCTACCATTATTATTAATAATAATGATAAAAAATTTCATTAATATATTGTTATATTTAATATTTTCATACAACTGTTCATATTATTATTATTATTATTATTATTATATTATTATTATTATTATTATTATTATTGTTGTTGTTGTTAAAAAATCCACAATCATATATTAAAAAATATATTTCTATGTAAAAATAGAACAAAGACTTTCGAACACCTGAACGGTGTTCCTCATCAGTGTAACGTTAAAATCTAAATAGAGAGGATAGTTTCCTCCCGAAGAACATCTAAATAGGTGGGCAGGGCAAGATGCTCTTCGGGAGGAAATATCTTCTCCATTTACATTTTAACATTACACTGATGATCGAAAGTCTTTGTTCTATTTTTACATTGAAATATATTTTTTAATATATGATTGTGGACTTTTTAACAATTTGTTTTCACGAGACTGTGAATTTATTATTATTATTATTATTATTATTATTATTATTATTATTATTATTATTATTATTATTATTATTCACAATCTTTTCAGTATTATTTACAAGTTCATAATAATAATAATAATATGTTATTATTATTACTGTAATTATTAATATTATTATTCACAATAATGTTTTTAGTACTATTTACAAGTTCATCATAATAGTAATAATAATAATAGAACACAAATATCAACAACATAAACTACAATGACAGCTACATCAATTCTCGTAAATATTTTCATAATAATGATAATAATAATAATCATAATACTAATAACAAATTAATTACTACAAAACACAAACAACGACAGCTGCAATTACATCTTTCAAGAGCACAATACGCTTCCTAACCTACCACAACACTCACCCTTTTGTAGAGGTTACCCCGTCTGTAGTAGTTGTTGAACCAGAGAGGCGACCACTTGTAGATGGTACGGTCTGGGTTGAAGGCCTCCACTGACAGGCCGGCTACTAGGACGACCAGGGCGAGGCAGGTTAGTACCCATCGGTTTTGGCTCTCCATCCTCTGTGGAGAGACGGGAGAAGAGGAAGAAGATGAAGATGATGAATTAGGTTAGATTTCTGTGCCCTACGTAAATTTGGTCACGATTCTATGTAGAGGAACGAGAGAGGAAGAAGAAGAGAATGAAGATGGATTAGGTTTGGTTTTGGTTAGATTCCTGTGTCCTTCGTAAATTTGGTCCCAATTCTCTGTGGAGGAATGGGAGAAGAGGAAGAAGAAAAGGAAGATGGAATATGTTTGGTTTTGGTTAGATTTCTGTGTCCTTCGTGAGTACCAGAAGAATTGGAAGACCCTCTAGACCTGCTCGGATGAAAACTGAGATGGGAAGTTGAAGGATGAGTGGAGATTTGTGAAAGGCAAAGCCCAGTGTGTTGCAATGGATGAGAATGATGATGATGGTGAGAATGAGGCCCTCCCATTTCCCATCGTTTTCAGGCACCTGGCTACCCATTCGTTTTGTAATAGGGAAGGAAGGAGATGGGATATGTAGTGTTACCCTACACATAATAAGCCCCGCCCATTAATTGTCATTAAGACCAAAAGATAAATAGGAAAAATGAAGATAATAGTTTGGCTTGAATGTATGAAAAACTAAAAAAAAAATACAATTAAGTCTCGCTTAAAACCAGCTATTAGTTCCCACGTGTTTGTCAAATACAATGAGCTCACCAAATAGAAATTTATTACGTAGCCTATTAAAATAGTTCCCATTGGGGGGGTATTGCTGTCAGTGCACCTTACCCCCGGTGCAGTGTAGACATTAGTTAAGGTAATTTGCTGTGTCCCTTCGGCCCCAGCTGCAACCCTTTTCATTCTTATTACTGTACCTCCGTTCATATTCTTTCTTCCGTCTTACTTTCCAACCTCTTCTAACAATGATTTCCATAATGTAATTACTCCTTTTGAACTTCTTACTCTCAAGTTACCTTTCAGCGCTGAATGACCTCACAGGTCCCAGCTTTTGGCCTTCGGACTAAATATATTCTGTCTATAAAATTAGCGCACTTTATAGGCAATTCGGTATTACTTCAAAAAGTTTGTATTATGCAGATGAAAAGAACTACAATCCTCGATTTTACATTTTTTCGTTTTATGTCAAATAAAAAAAATGGCCGAAGTTAGATTCCCAAAGTTACATTACGATGGCAGAAGGCTTCTAGTTTTTGAACGAAGTAAAATGATAATGTGACTTGAATAAGTTTATGAAAATATTTGAAAAATTTTTTGATTTCTTAAACGAAATACTTAAACTATCTTGAATTCCCAAAACATCTAAAACATCTAAAAGTTTGCCAGAGCAAAGTTAGAAAGACATATCCCAGAAAAGATGAAATGGCGATAGCGTTCAAAACAGTTCTCTGCGTTCGGAGTGTTCGCAATTAGCGAACGTTACATTTACACGTGGTCAATTAGCCCCTCAGTGGGGTGGTCGGTATGGTGTTGGCGTGCCACCTTGGTGACCGCGAGTTGTGATTCTTGGGCATTCCATTGAGGCGTCAGAGTTGTGTATATTTCTGGTGATAGAAGTTCACTCTCGACGTGGTACGGAAGTCACGTCAAGCCGTTGGTCCTGTTGCTGAACAACCACTGGTTCCATGCAACCTAAAAACACCATACAAACAAACATACACGCG
>NC_061097.1:36895175-36897675 GCF_015104395.2 Macrobrachium nipponense
TGTATAAATATATATATATATATATATATATATATGATGTATATATACATACATAATCTACAAAACAAACTGTAGTAAATTACCTGCAACAGCGAATGTTCTATTCTAAAGTAAAGGTATCGGTTAACATTTCAGCATTTTTCTCTAGTTGATCTATTGTGTGAAAGAGAAAAAAAAATTAAAATAAAAAAAAGCATAATATATGTGGCAACTATAATCAATTATCATAAAATTCTGAAGCGCTATATCTTCCCAGTTCCCGCCATCGGATATGAGAACGCGAAAGGTAACAACAAATCGCTTGATTTGTTCAAATGAAAAAAATAACGGCAGAGGCAATTAATTCTCCATCCAGCAACGTCAAGAAAAGGGGAAAAAAAGAAAAAAAAAATGAGCCCTCAAAGTTCACCTTAGCGTGACCCCACCTAACCTTTACTCGCGAGCGTGCGTGAGGGAGTGAGTGAGTGAGTGAGTGAGGGAGTGAGTGGGTCCTTTAGCTCAGAAGACTTGCTTCCTGACATTTAGCTGGTGGCCTGAGAGAGAAGAGAGAGAGATGAGAGAGAGAGATGAGAGAGAGAGAGAGATTCATGTGAAAATCAATTAAACGATAAATTCATATATATATGTATGTATGTATATATATATATATATATATATATATATATATATATATATTCAAATAATCAAAGTCCACAATTATGTAATATGTGTATTAAAAATACATAAAGACGGGAGCTTTCGTCTACTTGATCAGTAGACCTCATCAGCCGTACTCTGATGAGGTCTACTGATCAAGTAGTCGAAAGCTCCCGTCTTTTAGTATTTTTAATACACATTTTACATAATTGTGGACTTTGATTACTTGAAGGTTTTCCAGTCCACCCCCGTTCAGTATGGTGAGAGAGAGAGAGAGAGATATATATATATATATATATATATATATATATATATATATAATATTATATATATATATAAAGAGAGAGAGAGAGAGATTCATGTGAAATCAAATTAAACGATACATTCATAGAGAAACAAACGACCAAAGAAAGAGAGAGAGAGAGAGGAGCCATTTTTTTTCAAAAATGATAAACTAATGAGAGAGAAAGAGAGAGGAGTTTTTCCTCTACAAATGGTAACTAATGAGAGAGAGAGAGAGAAAGAGAGCAAAAGTCAAAGAGAGAAAGTCTTAATTCCAAAAACTAATAAATTTATGAGAGAAACAAAAAAATAAAGACAGAGGAATATTTTCTTTTTAAAAATGGTAACTAATGTGAGAGAGATAAAAGCAAACGACAAAGAGAGTGTTTTTTATTTAAAAAATGACAAACTAATTAGAGAGAGAGAGAGAAATGACAAAGAGTATCTTCTATTTTCTAGATTTGACAAACTAATGAGAGAGAGAGAAAAAAAAAAAGAGAAAGAGAGTAATTAGGAGAGGCCTTTGGCACTTCTGAGTGAGATAATACTTGAGTTCTGGGAAGTAAATGAGCTGGCGAGAGCATACGAGGACACTTGTTCTTTTTCTTTTCCTCCTCCTTCTTCTTCTTCTTCTTCTTCTTCTTCTTCTTCTTCTTCTCTTTAAGTTCATTTTCTTCACTATTTTCCAAGTGAGAAGTACTCGTTTTTTTTCACGTCTTCAGAACTAGTGTTTTTTCATGGATTTTTTTTTCTTCGTGTATATCCGGATCAAATTGTTTTTTTTCTTTTCTTTATTTCTTAAGCTGAGTAGTTTATACGAATTTCATTTCATTGATACGTTGTTTTATCTTTATTGTTCTATTTTTCGTTTTCATATATAGTTTATTATTTGGTTGTTTAGTTCTTATGCCACCGGAGCCCCTGTGTTTGTATGTCATATAAGACCTAAACACAAAAGTATATAAATTTGTCTTACATATATATTATATATATATGCATATGTATATATATATATACATATATTATATATAGATATATATATATATATATATATACAATATATATATATATATATATATATATATATATATATATAGTATATAGTGTGTGTGTGTGTGTGTGTGCATCACAAACCTTATACTATATGTTATCCAAATCGAAGACCCTCACCTACAACAGTGTGTGGATTTGCATTCCGGCCGTGCATGGTTGCAGGAGTTTAAATCGCTACCCAGAACTTACAAGTTGCAGTCAGCCATTAAGGCTCTATTGCTTGTCTCAAATGGCCTCTTAGAGCATTGCCGCCCGCTACCTACTCCCCTTTAGTGAGAGAGAGAGAGAGAGAGAGAGAGAGAGAGATAGCAACAGTAATAAATGCTGAATTAGACTTCGATCTTCGTAACGGACTCCGAATTCTTCATAATCCTCTTGGCTTTGGTTGTTCTTTAGAATTGTCTGTGGACCCTGCATACCCAAGGTTGCGGAAGTTTTCTTCACAGGGGTCCCATCCCTGATTCATCAGTCTGCGAATGAATGTGTCGGTGACTGGTCTTTCTTCTGTTACATTGTTATAGCAGCCCTC
>NC_061097.1:36905175-36915175 GCF_015104395.2 Macrobrachium nipponense
CGATTACGCGCCTAATTGGCTTCGACTCCGCTAATTGCTTTCCTGTTATTTCAATTTTCCCCGACCCCGATGCCGACGACGCCTTCTGGAAAATCAATCCCTTCGGACGAAGCGTCGTTTAATCATTTTCTTTCCTTGGAAAAAAAAAAAAAACGTTGAATTATATTTTCTTTCATTCGGCTGAAGGTGAAGAATCAATCCCTTCGGACGAAGCGTCGTTTAATCATTTCCTTTCTTTGGAAAAAAATAACGTTGAATTATATTTTCTTTCGTTGGGCTGGAGAAGGTGAAGAGAATGTTAGATCTCTTTGGATGGTTTTTATGATTAAAGAATTTGGTTTTCGTGGTAAGGAAAACCTTCGTTTTGATGGTCAGATGATTGGTGGTTTTGTCTAATTCCTTTGGTTTCTATCAGCTTATAATGTTTATTATGTTTGATATTTTTATCTTTTTGAAAAATGAATTAGATTGTATTTTCGTTCATTGTGTGGAATGTGACAAGTATGGTCGCCGTCTTGGGTTAGTTTTTATGATTAAAAACCCGGCTTCCCTCGGTCACAAGAAACACCTTCGTTTTGATGGTCAAAAGATCGGTGGTTTTTATAACAGTTCTTGGTTTTTATCAGGTTTTTATAATGAAATCATTATGATTATGTTTGATAATTTTCATGTAAAAAATGTTGGATTGTATTTTAGTTCGTTGATCTGAAGTTGATAAGTATTATGGATCTCTTGGGGGTGGTTTTTATGATAAAAACCGGGTTGATGGTCGAATAATTGGTACATTTTGTACTTCTTTTGTTCATCATCAGGTTTTTATTATAGAGTCAGAGTAATAGGTCTCTTTGATCTTAGTTAATGTAGCTTGGCTTTGATCATCAGAATTCTCTTGGGTTTTAAAATCTTCAGTTTTGATTAAGTGTCTTGGCGTTCAATTATTTACATATATATATATATATCATATATATGTATATATAATATATATGTATATATATATATATATATATATATATATATATATATATATATATATAGATATATATATATATTGGCCTTATGTTATGATATTTTACTTTACCATCATTTTTTGTTCTCTACAATACAATGTTTGGCCTAATTTATTTACTATTATCCTCAGAGTATATTTGTTGTTTTTTAAGATAATTCTTTTAGTTTCAGTGACAAGATACAGGATTTCATGAAACTCTTTTGGCTTTGTTAGATAAGTTTGGGTTTTTCTTCATAATCTTCGCTTTCATATTAAAACATTTGGTTTTAAGATAAATATTTTCGTAATCAAATACGCTTTTGCTTTTTATAATAATTATTTCCTTCAGACAGACATTTTATCAAAACATCTTGAGTCTAGAAACAGCTTTTTTATATAGAATATCCTTTGCATGTATGACATAATATTACTTTATATGAGATCAAGTCTGCTTTTAGTTTTCTGTAAAGGAAAACTATTGAGTTGGCTATTTGTCTCTCCGTCCGCACTTTTTCCGTCCACCCTCAGATCTAAAAAACTACTGAGGTTAGAGAGCTGCAAATTGTTATGTTGAATAACCACCCTCCAATCATCAAACATATCAAATTGCAGCCCTCTAGCCTGAGTGGTTTTTATTTTATCTGAGCTTAAAGTTAGCCATAATCGTGCGTCTTCCACCGCTATAGGTGCCTACAACACAGGCCACCACTGGACAATGATATCGATGGGGCCGAAAAAACTTCGGAGCATATTTGCATATTTTACTTGTTTTACATAGAATTACATAGAATTTCCTTCGCATGTATGACATCACATTACTCCCTACGTGATAAAGTGCTTTTCATGACGAGTCCTCTATTAAGAATTAACGAAAGATTCAAGTTTCCCTCACGAGAACTTTCAACGCCGACCTGAAGAGTAAATTGCTAAGCAAGGACGTCTGACTGACCCAAATACGTCCGTTCTAATGAGCCTCCAGGAATTCCTACAATAGCGTCTGTCTTATGACAAACCACCTGGCAATTCCTGAGAATATTTTAGGCGAGTCTTCCCTCAGACCTCTCCTGAATTCAGGTGCATTTGTCTCATTTTCTCTTTCCTCGTGATTCGTTATTTGTCACCTTTTCCTATAACCTCCCCCACCCCTCTCTCTCTCTCTCTCTCTCTCTCTCTCTCTCTCTCTCTCTCTCTCTCTCTCTTTGGGGCCCTCTTAGGTTTGTAGCGTGCTGACTTTCCATGTAGATCTTAAAAAAAAGAAGGAAAAAAAAAACACGTTTATCAGGAGGATTGAGAGATGTGTATTTCTGGTGATAGAAATTCACTCTCGACGTGGTTCGGAAGTCACGTAAAGCCGTTGGTTCCGTTGCTGAATAACCACTGGTTTCATGCAGCGTAAAAGCACCATACAAACAAACAAATACAAACAATCAGGATGGGGTTTCAGTCATAAGGAATAGGGTTTTCCTCCTCCTCTTCCTCTTCTTCTTTTTTTTCTTCTTCTTCTTCCTCCTCCTCCTCCTCCTCCTCCTCCTCCTCCTCCTCTTCTTCTTCTTCTTCTTCTTCTTCTTCTTCTTCTTCTACTTCTTCTTATGTCCAGCTTCCATACAGCTTTACCTAAGCAAAGGTAAGCATAAATAAAACAACTATATTACAATTCCCGACAGGTAACTTCCGGTGACGATCCCAATCATAGTGATTTGATTTGCTTGACGTGAGGGCGAAAAAAAAAAAAAAAAAAAAAAAAAAAAACGCGCGCACAGCGCTAATTAACTAATCAACCGTAACATCCCCCACCCAAAGTTGCCTTAATTACAGTCCAAAAGAACAGCACGGACAATGTTTACCTTGTTGCTGTCACTGGTTCACACACCGCCTTCTCTGTGGAAGTGGGCATCGTGGGAGGGTGGA
Organism: Macrobrachium nipponense; assembly: GCF_015104395.2. NCBI lineage: Eukaryota > Metazoa > Arthropoda > Malacostraca > Decapoda > Palaemonidae > Macrobrachium > Macrobrachium nipponense. The sequence goes on from NC_061097.1 coordinate 36,908,072, forward strand.
GGTATTTGAAGGTATTTTTACGTAAGGTTTGGGTATGTGCGCTTGAGAACGCACGCGCGCGCACAGTGCGTTTTTATTGTGATGATAACGAAGAGAGAAAGAGATAATAATAATAGTAATTTTTAGTGCATATCAGTTGTATGAAAGTCATATTTCTCTCTCTCTCTCTCTCTCTCTCTCTCTCTCTCTCATCTCTCTCTCTCTCCTCTCTCCTCTCCTCCCTAATGAACGCCACCCCTCTCTCCTCTCTCGTCTCCTCTCTCTCTCTCTCTCTCTCTCTCTCTCTCCTCCTCTCTCTCTCTCTCCTATCGAAACGCCCAATCTCTCCTCCTCCTCCTCCTCCTCTCCACTCACTCTCTTCACTAACGACGCCAATCGACTCCGTGTGACGGATGACCCTCATCATTATCATAATGAGTTAGTGTGACCTGGGTCTTCTCATCACTCCCTCCCTGGCCTACCAGTCCCCTCTTTCCCCCCTTTCTCCCCCCCCCCCCTCAGCTTCACTAGAAATAATTGCCGTTGGCTGATCACCTATTTACCGTCTTACTACGCTGTTCTTTTAATTAGGGATATATGGAACAGCCTTTTATCACGTCCGGTTCATTATAAGTTGTGGATGATCGTCGTTGGGTTGTTGTGTTGTTGTTGAATTTAGTAACTGGAGTTCCCAAGGGTTGTTGCTGGTCCCTGATTGTTTGCGGGGTTCCCAAAGGTTGTTACTGGTCCGTGATTGTTTGTGGGGTTCCCAAGGGCTGTTGGTGGTCCCTGATTGTTTGCGGGGTTCCCAAGGGTTGTTACTGGTCCCTGATTGTTTGCGGGGTTCCCAAGGGTTGTTACTGGTCCCTGATTGTTTGCGGGGTTCCCAAGGGTTGTTACTGGTCCATGATTGTTTGCGGGTTTCCCAAGGGCTCTAGGTGGTCCATGATTGTCTGCGGTGTTCCCAAGGGCTGTTGGTGGTCCCTGATTGTTTGTGGGGTTCCCAAGGGTGGTTGCTGGTCCATCATTGTTTGATGAATTGCAATTTCCAGAATATTATTGATTTGGGATTTGTTGGGCACCAGCGCCAATATGGAGTAGATGCGCTTCGCTGTCGAATTTCTCAGTTCAGAGGTCCTTTATTCCTCACACCATTGGACTTTGGAACTGACTATCTACTGAGGATGTCGTGCAATGGAAACCTGTGTACTTCTTCACTTGAAAGCTGTTGACTGGACGTACCCACAAGTTTTACCCAGCTTCCCGACCCACCAGTGATTCAGCTGATAGCATTTCCTTCGATTTATCGCTTCTGAGTGAATGCTGATTACCAAAAGGCTGAGTCAGAAATCTTCACTCATTATACCAAAGCGTCTCGATGGGTAAATTTGAAAGAGTAGAAGAAATAGACAAAGAAAAAAAACAAAATAAAAGAAATGTGCAATGAGACCGAATCATCCAATCTCGTTCCCTCAACCCGGAGCTGATCTGATCGAATTCGTCTGTCCCGAATTTCACTTTCCCTTCCTTGGAAGAGGGTAGAGGAGGAGAGACAAGGTGAGGAAAAAGGAAAAGAAGAGGAATAGGAGGAGGAAGAAAAGAGAGACGAGAAAAAGAAGAGGAAGAAAAGAGAGACGAGAATAGGAGGGGAAAAGAGGGAAGAGGAGGAAGATAAGAAGAGTGAGAAGATGAAGAAGAAGATGAAGAGGAGGAGGAAGAAAAGAGAGAAGAGAATAGGAAGAAAAAAGAGGGAAGAGGAGGAAGATAAGAAGAAGAAACAGAGAAAGAAAAAGAAGAAGAAGAGGAGGAGGAGGGAGAAAAGAAAGACGAGAAGAAGAGGAGGAAGAAAAGAGAGTAGAGAATAGGAGGAAAAAAGAGGGAAGAGGAGGAAGATAAGAAGAAGAAGAAGAAGAAGAAGAAGGAGGGAAGAAGAGGAAGAAGAAGAGAGGAAAGAAGAAGAAGAAACAGAAGCGGAACAAGAAGAAGAGGGAGGGGGAGAAGAAGAAGAAGAATATGGAGATAGATGGATAGAGGAATGGTGAGAGGGAGAAGAAATAAGGTGTGAGAAGAATCGACTGAGGAGGGATAGAGAAATGGTGAACGGTAGAGAAAAAGAGTAAGAAGAATTGATAAAAGAATTAATAACAAGAGGTGAAGAGACAGCAGGAGGTTAAGCAACAACAAAAAAAAACCAAGGAGAAAGATAAAAAGCAAGAAATAATTTGAGTAAAGAATAAAAGAAGACTCGAGACAATGTCACGAATTAAGGCGGAAAAACCAAGAGAATAGAGGAATAATGAGAATGACTCAATAAAGAGGGGAAAAAGTGAGAAATATTATGAATAAAACAAGATAAACAACAAACACAGACCGGCAGGAAAGGCAGGACTCGCTGTAAGAGAATAAAAAAAAAATAATAAAAAGGAATTAAGAGATAAAGAAGAAGACGAAGAAGAAGAAGAAGAATGAAATTAAGGACAAAAACAAAGCGACGTTCTTCGCGTTCCACGGGGAATATTTGGAAGGCGTAACCTGTGCAACGGCTCCTCGTAAGTACATAATGCAGCTCAAATGTCAACAACCGCGGACGGGAGATGGTACTCTAATGAATTTTGCCCCCCTTCCCCCTTCTTTTTTTACTACGGAGAGCTGGATTTTATGAGGGCCACGGGCATGCTTGAGAGAGAGAGAGAGAGAGAGAGAGAGTATATCTAGTTATATATATGTTTTATTGAAGCCGTAATAAGAATAGAAAAGAACTTCTATAAAATAAATGCAGCTGAAGCAACTAATCTCCTTCAATAGAACGTATTTGAAAGAGGGTCTTCTACCTAAATACACCATTATATATATACATATTTATATTGCATATATGTAAAAATAGCTATACATATACGTACACATATATCTATGTATATATATCTATGCATATAGCACATATACATATAAATATGTGGGTATGTATGCATATACACGTTTATATGTGTATGTGTATAAATGCAAGGAGACACCCAGCAGACGTGGACAACACTAATGCAATTCTACGATTTTTCGCACTGTTGCTAAAAGGAAATCCTACAAAACGATGAGAATAGACCGTGATTGGACGAACAATCGCCAATTTCATCCCATTCACGCTCTCTCTCTCTCTCTCTCTCTCTCTCTCTCTCTTCTCTCTCTCTCTCTCTCTCTCCTTATTTTCTCTTTTCTTTCTTTCTTTACCAGCTACATGTGTTTCTCTCTCTCTCTCTCTCTCTCTCTCTCTCAGAGACACAAAGAAAGGAAAATAATCTCCGTTTATCTGTCTATCTACCTATTTATTTAGGAAAAAGTGAGTTGGAAAAAATTCAGTCTATCAGGTAGGTTAGAGTGGAAGATTCATTCTCTCTCTCTCTCTCTCTCTCTCTCTCTTATCCAGCTGTCTTGTTTTATTCTAAGAAGACAATAAAACCACATTAAACTTTATCCATCCTATATTATACAATTATCTCAGATTGGAGGGAGATGGTCATAGATCGTCTGTCTAATCATCTAATGTGTTTTAAGAGGTAGAGGGGAAAAAATCTCTGTCTGTCTGTCTCTGTCTGTATAATGTCTCTGTCTGTCTGTCTGTCTGTCTGTCTTCCCATGAAAAAGCTAATAAATCACCGAGACGGGCGAACACACGAGCAATGCCGGTTTTTATCAGAGCGCGTTCAAGTGACGCCTGGCGGCCCAGGTGTGACGCGTCTAATCCACGTATCCAATTTTACGTCTCGCCTGCGGCGTTGCCGCATCTTCGCCCCGCTCGACTTTGCCAATTCGTTTCTACGTCGGTGGCAAGATTGAAGTCATATGTTTAAAATGGGGTTCATACGGCTGGAAACATGGAAGAATTCCATTTTGGCATCAGCCGGCAAAATGGAGCAGAATGAGCGTGTTGATGGAACATTTGTCGCATATGTCTGCCGATATGATCTGAACAAAGCGCGGTTGTTCAGGCGTTCGGTTGTACAGGCCTTTGATCAACTGATTATCCTATCGTCTAACCGCCCACCAGTCCACCCAGCTGTGAGTAGGCAACAGGAAAAAAACTCTGGGATGAGCCGACTTATTCCTGAAGGCTGACTGAGGAACAGAAAGGCTTTTCAAAAGGTCTAGTGCAGAGTCTATTGACAAATGACATATTGAGCCCAGAAAGAAACTCGTTTTAGACAAGTTTGTGGGCTGTGATGCAGCTAAAGGTGTTAGAATATTGGCTATGTGGTCGCTACCCGGCGTAAGATTACTAAATGCTATTGTACTTTAGATGACAGGCTAGACAAATATGGCATCAAAGACGCCCTCATTTGTTGAGATTCCTGTGTACTTTTCTTTACCTGAATTTGCATTTTTTATTTATTTATTTATTTATTTATTATTTATTTTTTTTTTTTTGAAGGCTGCTGCTGCTTTTGCTAACAATGGGTCGTTTCCAAGCACCAGGTTGAATACTACTATACTACTTCTCAACCTGCTAGGAGTTTTACTTTGGCCACGACTCAAGTTAAGTATATCTTAGTTTTACCAGACCACTGAGCTGATTACCAGCTCTCTTATAAAGGGCTGGCCCGAAGGATTAGATATTTTAACGTGGCTAGGAACCTCTTGGTCACCTAGCAACGGGACCTACTGCTTATTGTTGGATCCGAACCACATTATATCGAGAAAGGAATTTCTATCACCAGAAATAAATTCCTCTGATACCGCGTGGGCCGAGCCGAGAATCGAACTTCGATCCACCGGATTGGTAGCCGAGCGAAAACCACTCGTCCAACGAGGAACTGGCTACGACTGAAGAGTGGAACAGCTTGACTAGCGCAGTTGTGGAATCTTCTGACCTCCAAATGTTTTATCGAGGAGCAAATTCATTCAAGAAAGTGTGTCAAATTCATTCATTCCTAAATTTCAGGTGTGTCGGTTTTACGTTTGATTCCCTCGTATTGAGTTATTTTTCACCTGGAAGACGCAAAATATACCGGAAGATGCATTAGCACTCTCTGGTAAGACATTAGATGTGCCTCACACTTAAGAGACCTGGGGCAACCCGAACGAGCTGAAAGGTCTGTAAGGTAAGGTATCTCTCTCTCTCTCTCTCTCTCTGGTGGAGCCCTTACCTTACAGACCTTACAGTTCGTTCGGGTTGCCCCAGGTCCCTCAGTGTGAGGCACCTCTAATGTCTACCAGAGAGTTGCTAGTACATCTTCCGGTATATTTTGCATCCTCCAATCTTGGATGGTCTGGGATGCAGTTTAGATATTTGTCGAGCTTATTCTTAAACACATCTACGCTCACTCCTGATATATTCCTCAGATGAGCTAGCAACGCATTGAATAGACGCTGCATTATCGATGCTGGTGCGTAGTGGATTAATGTCCTGTGTGCTTTCCTTATTTTTTCTGGTATAGTTTTGGGCACTATTAATCTACTTCTGCTTGCTCTTTCTGATAGTTTTAGCTCCATGATGTTTTCGGCTATTCCTTCTATCTGTTTCCATGCCTGAATTATCATGTAGCGTTCTCTTCTCCTTTCTAGACTATATAATTTTAAGGATTGTAGTCTTTCCCAGTAGTCAAGGTCCTTAACTTCTTCTATTCTAGCTGTAAAGGACCTTTGTACACTCTCTATTTGTGCAATATCCTTTTGATAGTGTGGGTACCATATCATATTGCAATATTCAAGTGGACTACGAACATATGTTTTATAAAGCATAATCATGTGTTCAGCTTTTCTTGTTTTGAAGTGCCGTAACAACATTCCCATTTTTGCTTTACATTTTGCCAAAAGAATTGCCATTTGATCATTGCATAACATGTTCCTATTCATCATCACACCAAGGTCTTTAACTGCTTCCTTATTTGTGATTGTCTCATTATTAGGTCCTCTATATGCATATAGCTTTCCTTCTCTGTCTCCATAATTGGATTTGTAGTCTTTTGACTCTGGCCATAATGCTTTTCAGCAGAAGAATGAAAGAAAGAGAGACAATCAAAGTAGGACCCCAGTCAAAGACAGGTGAACGATTCCAATGACCTGACCCGTAAGTATCGGTGGATTGAAAGAGCAAAGTCATGCTTAGCTCCCGCCTCTCCTCAACAATACACAGCAGAAGAAGAAGAAAAAGAAGAGGAAGATGAGGAAGAAGAAAAGGAACTTTTGTTGACATTCTGCAGTCAGGAATGACGGGATGATTCCCCACCCATTATCCTCTTGAGAAAGAAAAGAAGACGTTTTTGTTGACATTTGCGAGCAAAGATGGCGCGTGGGGTGACTTCTGTGCCCCCACAATCCATAGTCACGCATTGCTCTATCGCTCGCCAATTAGCATAATGGAAAAAAGTCATTATGCTCAGAAGGAAAAAAAGTATAGATCACCCCCATCAGCACTGAGCCACTTTGGTGATTAAAATTAATTTCTCAAAGGCGGGAAGAGAAATGGTTGGTTGTAACTTTTTGCCCTCTCAGGGTTTCTTGAATGTATGAAAAAGAACTGCGCGAACAAGACGTGTATACTTATTGAGATTAATATGCACTCTTTCCAATCCCGGGAATTCATCTCCGAATCCAAATAACCTTTTGTGATTTTACTGAATGAAATGTTATATCTTGATGAGATGAGTGGATGTGGTATTTATTTTATATAATACTCTAACAAAGGTAATTTTTATTTCTGTTGTTAATGTTCTGACAGGGATTCATATATATATATATATATATATATATATATATATATATATATATATATATATAGAACTTGTAACATTATTAATTATCTATATTCATCATTCATTATTATATTATCAAAAATATCATCTTCTCATTATAACAGTTTTATTATTATTATGATCACATTTTTATTTTTATTATTATTTTAGAAACTTTATCTTCCTGATTATGATTATTACTATTATCATTATTATTATTATTATTATTATTAATATATTATTATTATTATTATTATTATTATTATTATTATTCACATAGTATCATCACCAGTGCACAATCAGTACGACCGTCAATTATTTTATTATTATTGTTATTATTATTATTATGTTATTGTTATTATTATTATTATTATTATTATTATTATTATTATCTTTTATTATT
>NC_061097.1:36920175-36998185 GCF_015104395.2 Macrobrachium nipponense
TATATATATATATATATATAATATATATATATATATATATGATAGATATATATAATATATATACATATATATATATATATATATATAGTTTATATTCATAGATATTTCGTACACACACACACACACACACACACACACACACACATATATATATATATAACTATATATATATATATATATATATATATACGTATATATAAAAGACAGGTAGATAGATAGACAAACAGATAATGTAAGTAAAAATACGTAACGATAAAACTTCTGCCTATCATCTGCAATATCCTTCGTCTCCTTCAGCCATCCTTAGGGACTTTCCAGAAGGAGCACAAACAATTTAGGGAAATAGCCCCTGAAAGGCACGCCTCATTTCTCGTATCCAAAGGGCAACAGCTCGAGTGGAACTCTCTCTCTCTCTCTCTCTCTCTCTCTCTCTCTCTCTCTCTCTCTCTCTCTCTCTCTCTCTCTCCCCTTTTATGAGTCCTTAGGGAGGGAGTTAGATAATTAGATACTTACAAAGTAGTAGACCGGGAGAGAATGGCAGTGAGGAACGACACTTTGTGTGCAAATAGAGAGAGAGAGAGAGAGAGAGAGAGAGAGAGAGAGAGAGAGAGAGAGAGAGAGAGAGATTATCTTTATCCGCTCCAGAATTATCATAAAAAATTATCAGCAATTTTTCTTTCTTTTTTCCACTTTGTTCATGTTTTAGTCTTTTTATATTTTATCCTTAACTAATTCTTCTTCTTCTTCTTCTTCTTCTTCTTCTTCTTCTTCTTCTTCTTCTTCTTCTTATTATTATTATTATTATTATTATTATTATTATTATTATACAGAAGGTGAACCCAATTCACATGGAACAAGCCTTGAAATTCAAGGTTCCAAACAATATGGTGTTCATTCGAACGAAGTAACAGAAGATAACAGAAATGCAGAAGGAAGAAATGAGTAACTAGAAAAGAAAAATAAAGATAAATCAATAAAATAACAAATAAACAGATACAAATATAAATGAATTCGTAAATTACAAGGTGATTGTTTTAGGTTAGTAATGCAGTGCATCTCAACTTGAACTTTTGAGCTTTTCATTGCAGAAACGTTTGAGCTTTTCATTGCAGAACATCCGTAGTTGGGGGTAAATATTGTAGCGACTAATGTTATATGTTTCATTTCGGAGCCAACCGTTCTTCAGGGGAGAATTTCCCCGTGGGGGGTGGGGGTGGGGTGGGGTGGGGGGGGGGAGGTAGTGCCGTCAGTGCACCTCATGCCGAGCAATGTTGGCATTACTTAAGGTTCTTTGCAGCGTCCCTTCGGCACCTAGCTGCAACCCCCTTTCATTCCTTTTACTGTACCTCCGTTCTATTCGCTTTCTTCCGTCTTACTTTCAACCTTCTCCTAACAGTTGATTCATAGTGCAACTGCGAGGCTTTCCTCCTGTTACATCTTTCATACCTTTTCACTGTCAATTTCCGTTTCAGCGCTGAATGGCCTTAGTTGCCCCAGTGCTTGGCAGTATGCCTAAAATCTATGAAATAAAATCAAATCAAATCAAGGGAGAATTTAAACCATAGGTAGACAGATAAATAGCTACATAAAACAACCTCAAAAAAGGTTAAGTAAATTCACACGGGTAAACATTGTTTTAAATGCCTAGACAAATAGATGAATTGACAGATAGAAAAATATACAGATAAATAGCAGATAAAAGTCACGTAAATGAAGTAAATTTCCACGAAAAAGAACATTGTGTGTTTTTTTTTACATAAAAAAAACTTACATCTTCAACATTTTGAAGTGAACGACTACCATATTTCTTTAGCGTCACGGGAAGAACCGAGTGGGAATAATTAAAAATCCACGTCGTGTGTACTTAGCGTGTGAGAGTGTCTATTTGCCCTCGTCGCGTTTGTAACTTGTTCTTAATTATTATTGTCTGCGTGACTGGGGGACGAAACAGACAAGTACCTCAATTACAGTTGGAACTTTATCAGACATGATTATGATTATTTGAAAGAGACCTCATTATGAATATTTGTGGAAGAGGCGTGTGTGGGTGGTATTGGCTCTGTGGGGGCGGATAATGACGCAGTCCAGAGAGAGAGAGAGAGAGAGAGAGAGAGAGAGAGAAGAGCGTGGGCGTGGGCGAGAGAGGTGGGTGGAGACATGGCTGGTGATTACGCTGGTAGGTTTTAAGGCTAAAAAGGATATGTTAGGCTTCTCTCTGTTTGTCTGTCCGTTTCACTTACGTATTACATTACTGTTCATCAGCGTAAGTTTCTCTCTCTCTCTCTCTCTCTCTCTCTCCTTATAGTTTATTTGCTTTTCATATGTCTCTCTCTCTCTCTCTCTCTCTCTCTCTCTCTCTCTCTCTCTCTCTCCTTATAGTTTAATTTGTTTTTCATATGGCTATTCTCTCTCTCTCTCTCTCTCTCTCTCTCTCTCTCTCTCTCTCTCCCCGTTTGTAAGTTTACCTGAAGCTTTCATGCTAAAAGTGATTAACTAATGAGAGAGAGAGAGAGAGAGAGAGAGAGCGTTTTATTCTAGAAATGATAAACTATGAGAAAGGGGGAGAGAGAATTTTATTCTAAAAATGATAAACTTAGAGAGAGAGAGAGAGAGAGAGAGAGGAGAGAGAGAGAGAGAGACCATAAAAGATGAGGCGAAGAATCAAGTATGAGAGAATGAACATTCAGCGAGAGAGAGAGAGAGAGAGAGAGAGAGAGAGAGAGAGAGAGAGAGAGAGAGAGAGAATACAAAATTGCCATCCCATGTACACACACACATCTATTTCATCACTTCGCAAACTTTCGTGTTTTCCAATTACAAGTTTGAGACAGGTAGTCGTTAAACTCCGCTCGGAAGTACGAAGCCTCTTTTTTTTTTTTTTTTTTTTTTTTTTATTCGGGATGACCCGAGCCGAGTGTCTCTCTTCTCTCTCTCTCTCTCTCTCTCTCTCTCTCTCTCTCTCTCTCTCCTCCTCTCCTCTTCCTAACAGTCAATTGATCATTATGCCAACAAAAATTACGGTAATATAACAGAGTTGAGACGGTAAGTCCCGATGTCATGGACACTTTGTTCCGTAGCCAAGGCCCGAACAATAAAAGTATCTTTATTTTCTATATATATTATAATATATATATATATATATAATATATATATATATATATATATGTGTGTGTGTGTGTGTGTGTGTGTGGTGTGTGTGTGTGTGTGTGTACAAAGAGTTCAGTAATTGTAGATTACCGTTCGTTTGCCCAAATACGAAAGAAACACAGGAGGTTTTTGATAGATGATAGCAGTCGGATAAGCAGCGTCATACTTTTAAAAGAAGATAATGATCACAATCATAAAGTTATATATATATATATGTATATATATATATATATATATATATATATATATATGTGTGTGTGTGTGTGTGTATGTATTTCCAAAATTTTCTTGACATTAACAGAGAGATAAGTAAAGGAACAAATGAATTTATGTAGCTTCACATTATATTCATCTTACACTAATCCGTAACATCTCAAAATAGAAAGTGCTAATGGTAGCGCGGTAAGTTAACCAAGTGAAATCGTGTGAAAAACGTGACAACGCTGCCAAGGAAACGTTGATGAAAACGTTGGAGCAGAAGCCAAGTCCAGTGTCAGGTCGCCTCGTCTCACGAGCCATGTCAACAAACTGTATGATTAAGCGATCTTTGTTTGGGCATCAGTTGGCCTGTAGACATTCTCGCCTTCTGTAGACAAAGCATTTCTCTCTCTCTCTCTCTCTTCTCTCTCTCTCTCTCTCTCTCTCTCTGCTTGTCACTTTCGGTTTTTATTAACAAAATAGAATAGAACAGAATACAGAATTTAGGCCAAAGGCCAAGCTCTGAAAGGGAAATCGACAGTGAGGAGGTTTGAAAGGTATAACAGGAGGAAAACGTCAAAGCGTTTGCGCTACGAACACAATTGTTACAGTGAGTGGAAAATCGAATGGAAGAAAGAGAATATGAACGCAGGTACAGTACAATGAATGAAAGAGGTTGCAGCTAGGGGCCATTTGCAGCCTGCACTATAGGAGATTCATATCAACCGTGCATCTGATGTCTAGGCCAGTCCCTTACGATGCTCCTGATTGGCTGTTGATAAGCCAGTCACAGGGTTGGAAACTGTCATTCTCTCTCGAGGGTTCACATGGGTAGAATCCATGTCCAACGTCTCCTGAGGGATGTGTCTTTTAGGAGTGGTGGAACATACATCCTCCCTGTGTGAACTCTCGAGAGAGACTGAGAGTTTCCAGCCTTGTGATTGGCTTATCAACAGCCAATCAGGAGCGTCGTAAGGGACTGACCTAGACATCAAATGCACGGTTGATGTGAATTTACTATAGTCGCTAAGGCTCTTTGCAACTTCCATCAGTGCAGAACCTTCTTTTATCTGGCATTTGTAAGAGAGAGAGAGAGAGAGAGAGAGAGAGAGAGAGAGAGAGGCGTGGGATGGGGGTTGGTTGGTAAAACGTCATTTCTCAGGCATTAAAATGTGTGACGTGTACTGTAATTATACTGATGGTTCCTGTCTGAGGGAAGATTTGTATTAATCTAAGGCCGTTTTGAGCAATTTGAGCCCGGATGGTATTTTCAGCGAGCATGAGCCCGTGTGTGGGTATTTCTGGGAAATTGTGAGCCAGTCTGTGATTATTTCTGGAGTGTAGGTCCAAATACAGGGATATGAAAATTCAGGTACTTGTTGAAATGTTCTGGGCTAGCGTAGATTAATTTATGGATTATTTATAGTGTGATTCACTTCTGGATAATTTTGAGGATTATCGATTCATTTATGGATTTATCGGGTAGTAGTATGTTGGGAATGTAGGTCCAATTATGGGCATCTCTGGTGAATACAAGCAGTTATTGTAATGTTTTGAGTTAGTCTTAATCAATTTGTGGATTATTTACAGTGTGAATTAACTTCTGAATACTTTTGAGGATTATATATCTAATTATGGATGCATCAGGTTGAGTCATATTATGCAAACGTTCGTTGAAATCTTTAGCGTTAGCCTAAATTAATTTGTGGATTTTCGAAAGTAGGGATCCACTTCTGGATAATTTTGGGGATTATGGATCCAGTTATAGAAGCTTTAGGTGGTATTTTTGGAGTGTGGATCCAATTATGGCATCTCTGAAAATGCAAGCACTTGCTGAAATGTTTTGCGGTAGCCTAAATTAAATTGTGGATTTTTTGAGAGTAGAGGTCCACTTCTGGATAATTTTCACGATTATGGATCCATATTTGGATGCTTTAGGTGGTATGTTTGGAGTCTAGGTCCAACTGTGAGCATATCTTCAAATACATGCGTTTACCAAAATGTTTTAAGTCCACATGAATTAATTAATGGATTTTTTTTACAGTATGAATCCTTTTATGGATAGATTTGAGGATTGTGGATTCATTTGCGGAGGCCTCTGGATATGTAGGCACCTGTCAAATGTTTTGGTTTAGCAAGTGGATGTTTTTGCAGATGTGTCCGTCCATGGGTGTTTCACGTAGAGCAGACCCAAAAACTCAGAGAATTGAATTTCCGCCAATTCCTTCAGTTTTCAACTTGCCAGTTCAGTCGTGATTCTCTGTTTCTATTATTTTTTCAGAGTATAAAAGAAGTGATAAATCTCTGCAGAGCACAAAGAATTTAGTCTTTCACTTTAGAAACATCTCTAGGTATTTTCATATGATGGACGCTTTTGACAGAAGAAAAAGGAACATCTCTCTTGCGAGCAGTTCGAAGTATTCAGGGCAAAAAGTTAGGTTTTCCAAATCACCAGAAAATCTAATTTTAAGAAACTCGAATAACGATTTAGAAAGTGCGATGTTGTTTGGGATGAACAGCAGTTTTTATTTATTATTTTCTTTGCAAAGAGATAAATTGTTTTGGAATCGAGGGAAGTGCTTTTGATAGAAGAAGAAATTTTCTGTAGACTGAAATCTGTCGGATAGAGTGAGGTCGGTCATGTGGTACAGTTTATTCGTGAAGGATTGAAATTGCTTTTTGTAATGAGTATGTGATACAGTTTTGATAAAGGCTTAGGCTTTTTTTTATGAAAGAATGAAATGGCTCTGTCAAAATGAAATTGCTTTAGGTGCATAGGAAAGTTTAAGCAAGTTATTTTAGTTTTCTGTAAAATAAAACTATTGAGATGCCTTGTCTGTTGGTCCGCACTTTTGCCGTCCGCCCTCGTTGTTGTTTGAGATTAAGCTTGCCTTATGCCAGCACGGGCTCTTGCTCATAGAGCAGCCCGTAGTGTCCGCCCTCAGATCTGAAACACTGCTGAGGCTAGAGGGCTGCAAAGTGGTATATTGATCATCCACCCTCCAACCATCAAGCATACCAAATTGCAGCCTTCTAGCCTCAGTGATTTTTATATTACTGAAGGTCAAGTTTAGCCATGGATCGTGCGTCTGGCACCGCCGAGTCCAATTCCGGAGGCGTCGCCGATGATGCACCTTCACTTGACCGCACCTGGGGAGCAACTGAGCGCTGCCCAGTCGTAGCTGAGAGTTTTATACTGGAACAAATGGAGAGTTTTATGCAGCATTGCACGCTATACGGAAAACTCGATTGTGACTAAGAAACTTCGACGCAGTTTTTAGTTATTTATAACGAATTGTGTTTTATCAATGTGCAAACTTACTCAATAAAGTTACGTTGAATCTGATGTGGTAAAAAGTTAGGCTTGGTAAAGCATAAGGTTATGCTGTGCAAAGTAAAACCCGCATGCATAAAATTTAAAGCAATAAAATGTAAAGCTTAGGCCTCTAGATTCTATCTTCATTATCGGAAAGTGAAATGCGTATTTCTGGTGATAGAAGTTCACTCTCGACGTGGTTCGGAAGTCACGTAAAGCCGTTGGTCCCGTTGCTGAATAATCACTGGTTCCATGCAACGTAAAAGACGCTATGCAAACAATAACTGCTCCACTGAATTATTATTTCCTTCCTTAATTCCCTCTCTGTTTCAATTTTCTCCCATCGGCATTATTCCTGTTACAGCTTTATTTATTATTATTATTATTATTATTATTATTATTATTATTATTATTATTATTATTCATTTACGTGTGTTGTGGTATCTAATCCATTAAGTAACATCCGAAGTGAACTTTTCCTCTATAATTCCCCTCCGTATCTCTGATTTCCATTATTTTAATTATTATTCCTATTACTTCTATACTTATTGTTATTATTCGTGTAGCTGTATTGTTATCATCTCATATTTTCCCGTTCAGTCGACTTCTATCCCACTTTTCCACTATTCCCTTCTCTTATAGTCTTCCCTTCTCCCACCCCCACCCTTTCAAACCCTCCTTTTAACAGCCATATGTGCTTAAACAGAATAAAAACCTCCTTTTAACAGCCACATGTGCCTAAACAGAATAAGCTTTCACTTCCCCAAGCAAGAGTTAAAGAAAGAAAAAAAAAAAAAACTTTCGAGGTACTATATGCTGGGGGGATTAGAAGCCAAAAGCCAAAATTGGTTCCTTTGTCCGGCGGTGACCGCAGCTTTTTGGCATTAATCTTCCGGTCATCAGCGTCACCGGTCAGAGCGGGCAGACGGCGGGTACGGGTCCCCTGGGAAAGGTGGGTCTTTGCGAGGTCAGATCTTGTCCTCAGGAACAATTTGTCAGTGGGTCTGAAACCTTTCCTCCATCAGTCTTCTGGCTGTCAGTCACAGAGCAAAGTTTCTCCTTCAGAAATTGACATAACCTTCATGCGAGGACACCGAAGGGTGGTAGTGCCGTCAGTGCGCCTTTTGCGTCGTACTGTAGGCATTCATGAAGGTCCTTTGCAGCATCCCTTCGGGCCCTAGCTGCAACCAATTTCATTCTTATGGTTGTAACTCCCTTTCATTCCTTTTACTATACCTCCGTTCATATTCTCTTTCTCCAATCTTCCTTCCCACCCTTGATTCATAGTGCAACTGCTTCGAGGTTTTCCTCCCTTTTACTGTACTTCCATTCATATTCATTCTTCCATCTTAGTTTCCACCCTCTTCTAACAACTGATTCATAGTGCAAATGCTTCGAGGTTTTCCTCCGGATACGCCTTTCAAACCCTTTGACCGTCAATTTCCGTTTCAGCGCTGAATGACCTCATAGGTCCCGGCGTTTGGCCTCTGGACTAAATCCTGTATTCTTCTCTCTTTTATTGTTATCTCCAATTGCATATGTACATTTTTGTGTAGGACTTTAATGCTTGGACTTTAGACTGTCTTTTTGGAGTTATTTGAATTTTTGTGGTTTGAAAAGTTTTTAGATAAATTTGGGAACAACATTTTTTCTGTTCCCCCCATCCCTTAATTCTTGATGTCTTTTGAAAGTGATAAGTAATATAAACAATTTGACAAAGGTAGCATGAACTAGGAGGGGAAAATTACTTTCGTAAACACACACACACACACACACACACACACACACACACACATATATATATATATATATATATATATATATAATATGTATGTATATATATATATAATATATATATATATATATATATATATACATCACACATATATATATATATATATATATATATATATATATATATATATATATATAATATGAGCAATCAAGCAACATTGTGGATTACAGCAGATAATATCAGACTTACGCTTACTTAATCAGGTGTTGTGGTTCAACTTTTGGCTCCGAAGTTCGTAGGAGCTTGCCTTCACATACATACATATTATTCGCTCTATATCCACAATCTTGCTTGATTGCTCCTTGTCGCTACATTTTTGTTGTCAAAGAAAATTCGAATTTTATCCAATTCTCTCATGATCAGACGCGCGCGCGGGCGTGTGTATATGTGTGTGTGTACTCAATGTTCTTGCCCATTTACCTCGTAATTAATTTACGTTAACAGATGTACTGTGCTTTATACAGTAATAAAACGCGTTCATGTGATTCAGACTCTCTCTCTCTCTCTCTCTCTCTCTCTCTCTCTCTCTCTCTCTCTCTCTCTCTCTCTCTCTCTTTATCTCTCTATCTCTCTTTCTCTCTCTATCTCTCTTTCTCTCTCTATCTCTCTCTCTCTCTCTCTCTCTCTCTCTCATATACAGTAATATTTCAATTAATGGAAGGTATTATGACTCGCTTAACTTGAAAATATGGGATAAAACTCTTTGCCACTTAAAAGTTTTACAGAGAGAGAGAGAGAGAGAGAGAGAGAGAGAGAGAGAGAGAGAGAGAGAGAGAGAGAGAGAGAGGAGCAGCAGCAGCAGCAGCAGCAGCATATCTAGTTAGAGGTAAAAATAATGGAATCATTAGTGGATAAACGAGTTGTGAATGCTTCACAAAGGCGTGGACGGAGTAAGTGAAATGCTGGTTCAGGCGTCCGTAGAGTTAGCAACCGCTAACTGTAATTCTTGCTTAAAGATAAATCAAATATTCTCCACAATTGAAGGTTTTATTTTCTAAGGCTGAAGTTTGCTCATTTCTTTCTCAAATTGTAGCTGCCATATTTAACGAAGCTGTAATAATAATAATAATAATAATAATAATAATAATATAATATCGTTTTTATCTAGCTAGCACCTTATGAGCCTCGCACTAATCTCTCCCGCGAAACTTCCGATATATACAGTGTGTATTTTGCCTAAGATATGGCCTTCCATTCTCTACACATGACCAAGGCATATCAAAATACGGCTTCATCTTTTCACACATGCAAGCAATTATTTACCCCAAATCCTGTAAAACGACATTTCTCAAGCTTTCAGTCATTCTTCTAAAGCAAATCTCGACAGGTGGGGCCTTCTGTCTATTCATTGTATCTAGCATCCATACTTCACTTCCAAGAAGGAGAATCGGCTCAACAATGTCGTCACACATTTCAGCTTTTACTCCTCCAGACATTCTTCTTCTTCTCGAAGCATTTTGCAGAGATCATATTTCCTTTCTAGCTTCACCTATTTGGACATTTAATGTATCAGTTTTACACTGATGTCCAAACAGCTCTGGAAATCAACCGCTTCAGTTCACTCCCTATCTATACTTATACATTCATTCGTCGATGTCCCTTCTTTAGATCGACCCTAACTACCTTACACTCTCTAGACGCCCATTTCAAACTTTCAAATTCTTTTTACTAGTCCCTGTAGGTTCTCGCCGCTATCACCAGCGAGCACGCTAAGAACGTTATTAGTCTTATGTTCTAGTCACAGCTAGTTTTCGTATCTCAAAACACTAGTACATTCATTTTCTTTCCTCTCTAACACCTTATCACTAAACACACACACACACACAAACATACATACATACATACATACTTATATTTGTGTGTGTGTGCGCGCGCGCGCGCATATATGTATGAATGCACACACACACTCACAGATACACAGATACACACACGCATACACACATATGTATATATATATACAAAAATTGTCGAAGTTTCTCATATTGTGGTCAGTATTACTGTTTGTGTTGGTTGTGTTCTTCCGCCAATGGTTATCAGAAATTCGCATGATTTCCATAGGGAACCTCTGTCATATCGTTTTAGAGTTATCACGACGTCGCATTGCATACAAAGCAGTAGTAGTTCAGTATAATAACGTCGACCGGATATTTGTGACTTTGTGTAAGTTTCACGTTGCGACAGACAAAATGTCAACTATATGAAAGAAAAGTAAAGCCTGTTATTTCGTAAAACCTTCGGCGAAACAATATGGCACCATATTATATATATATATATATATATATATATATATATATATATATATATATATATATAAAAATATATATATATTATATATATATATATATAAATATAATATTATATATATATATATATATATATATATATATATATATATATATATATATATATATATATATATATGTATATATAATATATATATATATTATTATATATATATATATATATATATTATATATATATATATATATATATATTCATTTGTAGCCTACATAAGCATGTACATAAGAATTTTCGTTTTTTCTTTTTATTTAGCGTGTCGATTTATGTGTCTGGGTGAATTAGATTTATAAAAATATACGACTTCAATAAAAGTAATGACATAATCACTGCCGTACTTACGATTGAAGAAGTTATTGACGTCGTGTGGTCCGAAATTATATGTCAAGGCTCCTGGGTCCTCCTTCTCCCCTTCGCACTACACACGACAGGTCGACGTCCTGACTTCTAGGCCAAAGCAACAGGTATGAGCAAGCAGTGGCAGCCTCGCCTGAATTTATAGCCGCGGCTCCGCCCACTTCCGTGACGTCATTCCCCTTCTGCACCATTCAAATTTGCCTGGATAAATATCAGAGGCTCCACCCACTTTGATGACGTCATCACTAACTGGCCCCACCTACACATCTCGCGAGACTGGTTTTTATAGTTTTACGGAATATCTTTTCCGAGAACTTACTCTTCTGTCATTATCTTTCTCGTTTTTTTTTATTCATTCACGTAGCTTTTCATTTCTTTATTTCTGAATGAATTGATTATATATAATTCCTCGTTCATTTTCTTTAACATTGATAAAAATAGTTTACAATAAGTAGCTCTTTCTCATTTAATGAGAGGACGAGAGAGAGAGAGAGAGAGCAGAGAGTGTAATTTATAAATTAACACAGGGACATTAACTATATGATATGTATTAGATATTATATAATATATTATATATATATATATATATATATATATATATATATATATAATATATAATAGCTTGTAATTACACACATATAGGTATATGTATATACACATGGATATGCATGTATATACACAATATATATATATATATATATATATATATATATATATATATATATATATAATGTGTGTATACATAAATACATATATGTGTGTATTACACTATATATGTATATATATATATATATATATTATATATATATAATTATATATATATATTATTCGAGCTACAAATGTCCTTTAATACCTAATTCGCTCTACCTCAAAATTGATATATTTCATGTATGTAAACCGAAGGGGAATTTTTTAGTTGATAATAATTTCGTCCCCTCATGGGATCGAACCACCGTCCAGCGGACAGGAACGTAATCAGGACGACATTGACGTTAACGATTTGGCTAACAAGTGAGGCTATAAGTTTATACCGATTCTGACCTTACAAATCACCGTCGAACTCGGTTATTCGTAATTAGAATCGATATCGATATCCAACCCCCTCTACTTGTTAGCCGAATCTTTAACGTCAATGTCATCCTGATTTCGTTCCTGTCCGCTGGACGGTGGTTCGACCCCATGAAGGGACGAAATTATTATCAACTAAAAAATTCCCCTACGGTTTACATATGTGAAAAATATATCAATCCGAGGGGTAGAGCGAATTAGATATTAAAGGACATTTGTAGCTCGAATATATATATATATATATATATATATATATATATATATATATATATATATATATATATATATATATTAGTTAATAAGTTAGTCAAACTAGGTTCTTAAGAACATATTCTTTGGAATGCAAATATCTCTAGTTTCTTGACTCATAATCGGGAAACAAAATAAGTTGATAAGGAACAAAGCCTGTTTGTTCTAAATAAAACTCATTATATATATATATATATATATATATATATATATATTATATATATATATATATATATATATATTATATATATATTAAAAATATATTCATGGTGACTACGAACAAATCTACTCTGCTGTGAATTTCTTCTTACCAGCAAATGAATTCTCTTGTATTTTAATTTCGTTCGTTTTATTGTTTTCCTATGAATTTGATTGGTTATTCGATTGCTATTAACTAAAATATTAAGGTTGATATCAATTGTAAATCATGTGATGTGGTCCAGTACTAATATGTTAATGAGCTACGTTGAATTAACCTTATGAATAAAAGAATGACATTGAAATGACTTTATGAACAAATGAATCCTTCATATTTTAGTATCGAAACACATTGAATTGATTTAAGAATAAATTAATTGATATACGTAAAATTTCATGTTGACAAGACTGAGATATAAAGTAAACAAAAACAAACAAAGAAAAACACGAAAGGAAGCAGTGTAACATCTTTGTTCAAATGGAAGGTGGTCGTCGGGGAGGGTATGGACTGCTATTTTTACTTGGGGGGCGGGGAGACAGACTAATTTTTATTGAGGGAAACTGAAGGGTAAAGGGTCATCATTGAGTGGCTAGTTACGAATACGTGGATGATTTGGTTTGTGTGTATGTGTATTTTTACACGCTCACATATTTATATATATATATATATATATATATATATATATATATATATATATATATATATATATATAATGTGTGTGTGTACATATATATTTATACATACGTACTATCTATCTCTATCTATACACACGCATACATACATGTATGTATATATATATATATATATATATATATATATATATATATATATATATATGCGTACATAATTCATTTGGATACATGCAAAAAGATTTACATGCATGTATTCATTCCTAAGTAGCCACTGGAAGCCAACCTTTACCCTTACTTCCCCCCCTCAAGAAAAATCTCTCTCTCTCTCTCTCTCTCTCTCTCTCTCTCTCTCTCTCTCTCTCTCTCTCTCTCTCTCTCTCTCTCATTTTCCACAATTTGTTTAAATTGTCTTCGTGTCTTTTCTGCAATATACATTTATCTGAATATGATTTTCTCACAAATATCAAAAAATGACCTCAGGTTGTTATTGATTGCGCGTTATTTTTTTCCCTCCGGTGGTCACCTATCCACACACTGGCCAAATCCAGCGTTATTCTTTTCCTTTCCGTCCTTCTTCCTGACAATATGAATCATGCGATTGATGATGACCCCTTTCAGTGATTTGATATGACCGGTATGGTTGTCGTATTTGGTCGGAAATTTAGTTCAGTGTGGCTCATGATAATGCTTGTATTTGACCTCATGACGTTGCCTGCTATTGATGTCAGTTAGTTTTATTAAACAACAAGTGTATCCAGGACCACCAATACGAAACAATATGTGTATATATATATATATATATATATATATATATATAGAGAGAGAGAGAGAGAGAGAGAGAGAGAGAGAGAGAGAGAGAGAGAGAGAGAGAGAGAGAGGTGTGTATGTAGTGTAGTATGTCTGTGCATGACCCTGAACTCTTGAAAACAAGCAAGTGTTTATAAATATTCACTGTAACCCAAGATTTAAACTTTTATATATATAATTTAGCATCACCTCTCTCTCTCTCTCTCATCTCTCGCGTCGTCTCGTCTCTCTCTTCCTCCTCTCTCTCTCTCTCGTCTCTCTCTCGATACAATAGATGACCCCAATTCTTGTTTCTATTCAGCTTTTTGTAGGAAATAGGTCAGTGATGAAGAGATATTTTGCAGCAGCGAATTGATGATAACCTCTTGAATAGTCTGACAAGTCGTGATGATAATAATAATAATAATAATAATAATAATAATAATAATAATAATAAACCTATTTAACAGTCAAGGAAGATAGATATTATTGCTATTAATATTACTAGATGATTAGTCGTGATACTATGAATAGCAGTAGTAATAATAATAATAATAATAATAATAATAATAATAATAATAATAATAATAACAATAATAATAACTTATTTAACAGTCAATTAAGATAAATATTATTGCTATTGATATTACTAGATGATTAGTCGCGATACTATGAATAATGATAATAATAATAATAATAATAATAATAATAAGCTAATTGATAAGAAGCTTTTGCAGAGTCACGGAAAATAAGCATTAATGCTATTAATATTACTAGTATGATTAGTCGCGATACTATGAATAATAATAATAATAATAATGATAATAATAATAATAATTTAATTGATAATAAGCTTTTGCAGAGTCAAGGAAGATAAGCAATATTGGCATCATTATTACTGGTATGATTAGTCGTGATACAATAAGTAATAGTAATAATTAAGTAATGAAAAAAACAAAAAAGCATCTCGTACAAAAATATCGAACAAGTCAATCTGGACAAAGTCGTCAAAACCAATAAAAAAATCGAATTAATCACCGAAACAACGTATATATGAGAATAGCTCCCAATTACCTGATGCCTCCCTGTGAATGGACTCCTGGCACACAAAGGATCCACTGAGCCAGAAATAACCGTAATCATGGGAGTCAACCCCATTTCCTGTTGTGACGTCACACCTTCTTCGAATACACATCTCATGGTAGACTATGCGTCATTCAAGAAACACTCGTGAACCAAGGGGAGATGGTCCTCCCTTGACATTTTCGTGGGATCCGCTTAATATTTTGTGTATTTACGATAGTCTAGAGTATTTTCTTAGTCTGGAATCTCATTGAAATTGTTACGGTTAGTACAGGCATTTAGATAATGTTTTGTAGATTTCACATTGTATAGTATTTTCTTAATCTTAAGCCTCTTCTAAATGGTTACAGTTACGACAGACTATTATATATATATATATATATATATATATATATATATATATATATATATATATACATATATATATAATATATATATATATATATATATATATATATATATATTGCATCTGTAACATACTGTCTACGATTTTCTTATTCTTAAGCCTAATTGAAATTGTTACAGTTAACAGGCATTTATGTATATTTTTTGCATCTGTAACATACTGTCTACGATTTTGTACGACATATTTTCTTAATCTTTAAGCCGCATTTAAACTGTTACAGTTACAGGCATTTATATAGTTCTTTTTATATTTAACAAACTATCTACGATTTTCTTAATTTAAAGTCTAATTAGAATTGTTACAGACACAGGCATCGAAATAACGTTTTTTATATTCAACATATTGTCTAATATTTTCTCTACTCTGAACCCTCATTAAAATTGGTAAGCTTACAGCCATTCAAATAAGTTTAACATAATGTCTAATATTTTCATAGTCTAAACTGTAATTAAAATTGTAACACATGCAGGCATTTAGATCATGTTTTGTATCTGTAACATATTTTTTTTATATTTTCTTAAATCTAAAGCCTCATTATCATAGTTAAACACACAAGCACTGAAGCACGCAAACGGCAACTCGTCAATTCTTACTCAACCTGACTTAACCACTTAACCTAATTTATCCGTGGTTACGAACTTACGAGAACCTATCCATTTCTTTTCATTTATTTCTCTGATTCACCCCAAAATGCCCTATACCACTTTCACGCAGACCTCACAGGCAAAGGACGACCTCCTGTTGCCTGATTCAAGTTATTCGTCGATTTCTGCTGATTATGGCTATTTTTTTCCTCTCTCTGCCAAAATTTGGGACATGCGATGATACAATTACCGCGGAATGGATGTCACGAGTGAAAGAGGTAGAGTCGTTCTCTGAAATGGGCGTTCGTCTGTCTGTCTGTCTTTCTGTTTGTTTATCTGCTTCTTACAAGCACAACAGCAGTAATTGTGGTTCTATCTAAAGACATAGATCCATATAGTTATTTTTTTCTATGTTACAGAGGTACTAGGTTTTAAGACAGATGTATACTGTTACAAACGTGTGATTTTGTTTGTAAATTGTAATTTAGTAGGTAATGTGTGTGTATGTGTGGGTTTTTGGGGGACTCGTTTATATGTGTACGTGAAATATCTACTTACTCGACTGAATATGTATGTAAATTTATATATGTATATATATATATATATATATATATCTATATATAAGTAAAAAGGCATTTACTATGTATTGTATTATAGATATAATAGATATATATATATATATATATATATAATATATATATAATATACGGGAGATAAATGGGAGAGAGAGAGAGAGAGAGAGAGAGAGAGAGAGAGAGAGAGAAGAGAGAGAGAGAGAAATTATTTAACTAATGTTAACAGGTGGGTGATTTGTGTGGGAGCATTTTTTTTTGTACAAGAAATCGAATGCTAATTACATCTTCATAGAACTTCTTATCTAATGGTTACACCTGAAACTAATTACGCAACAACTATAATTACTAAATTATCATGATATAATTTCTGCTATTACGGGCATCTATGAATTATGCAACCTGACAGATCTGACTGATGTTCAGAGTAGCCTTTAAATATGCTGTTGCAAGGAGGAACATAGTTATACTTATGTATGTCAGAGATATGAATTATTGAAGTTATACTTATGTATATCAGAGGTATGAATTATTGAATGAAAACGTTTTTTACCATATTTTCATTTCGCTGGAGTATTTTGCACATCAATGATTGGGGAGAAAGGACAAAATAATAATAATAATAATAATAATAATAATAATACCAGTATTATAATTACCAACCTCCCTACCTTTACTTCAATTTAACTTTTGGTATAAGCGAACTTCCACTTTTAAAAAATTAGGGGGGGGGGGGTTGGTATTTGTCTAACCACATCATTCCCAACCCATTCACAAAGTTAAGTATATCTTAGTTTAACCAGACCACTGAGCTGATTAACAGCTCTCCTAGGGCTGGCCCGAAGGATTAGATATTTTTACGTGCCTAGGAACCAATTGGTCACCTAGCAACGGGACCTACAGCTTATTGTGGGATACAAACCACACTATATCGAGAAATGAATTTCTATCACCAGAAATATATTTCTCTGATTCCGCGTTGGCAGAGCCGCGAATCGAACTACGGACCACCGGATTGGCAGCCGAGTGCGAAAACCACTCGTCCAGCGAGGAACTAACCCATTCACAGTCATTCTGACCAATCCATAAAAGCTGGAATCTCCCTGAAATTGTAAAAAAAAAAGGCGTAAAGTAATAATAATAATAATAATACCACCAGTATTATAATTACGAACCTCTCAACTTTTAATTAAATTTCGTTTTTTGGTATAAGCGAACGAAGGGGGTAGGGGAGACGGTGAGGGATATTTGGCTAACCACCTCATTCCCAACCCATTCACATTCATTCTTACCAACCCCATGAGCGCTGGAATCTCGCTGGAACTGTTAAAAAGCGTAACAGAAAATGCAAGAAAACCAAAACGAATGGACCCTATCTATACTCTGTTTTTTTCCATCTGTCCATCCGCCTGTGGTGTTTGAGCATGGTAACACTGCGTCCCGGCCTTTAAATAATATCCTATTTCGAATATTAACAATGTAATTCGCATACAGTAAATTATTAAAACACTTTTCAGTTGCAAATGTACACCCAGATATCCTTTTATTTACCTAAAACGTAGACATAGCGTAACTATTTAAAGCCCGGAACGCAGTGTTACCATGCGAAAACACCACAGGCGGATGGACATATGGAAAAAAAACAGAGTATCGTACAATCCCGCATCTACGATCGACGGCGCATGCGCCCTACTCGTTTCATTCTCAGATAATTCGTTTGAATCGCCGTTAAGTCTTTGTGGGATATAACGAGCACCCCTCAAACGTCAGCTGCAGCAATTACGTCGTCATGTCTTGAAATAATTGAGATGAATTTGATGAATTAACTGCCATGAAGGAATTTCACGGTTTGCTAAAGAGGTTGAAGTAGTCAATAGTCATTTCTCTCGGTTCTGAAAGGTTTATTGGCTTTGCAGTAAGAAATTATTCAAGTTTATGCATAGTATATGCATTTGTGCATTTTTCTGTACGTATATGTATGCAAAATCTTCTTTTGTACTTCTATCCTTATGCTTAGTCTGTTGTTTTGATGCGTTTCCTCAGTTTAAACACTTCTCCAACTCCTCCTTCACTTTATCACTGCATAAGACGAGAACATATGGACGATTACTCAAGTGTATTGAGACATTTTTTCCTTAAGTGATGGAAAATCTGCCTCTCAAAAAGAGACGTTCTGGATGACAAGAAAAAAAAAAAAAACAAGTGAAAAATGCACCGAAGTTTCTTCGGCGGAGTCGAGTTATCTGCAAGGCCGCCGAAAATAAATAAATCTTTCGGTGGTCTCGGTATAATGCTGTATGGGCTGAGGAATACGTCTTTCAAAAGTATCCCTCAGGAGAGCTGGAACATACATCCTGCCTATGTGAACTCTCGTGAGAGAGTTATCAACAACCAATCAGGAGCGTCGTAAGGGATTGGCCTAGACATCAGATACACGGTTGATGTGAATCTACTATAGCAACCATTCACTTCCAACATGACTGCTTCTCCGACTTCTTCTTCTTCTGAATAATAATAATTAAAATAACTATATAAACACCAGGCCACCTTGCGAAAAGCGCTATAAATCTAATGCAGCGCCAGAGAAGGCTTTATTTAGTCTGAATTTTGCCCTGATAAGCTTGTTTCAACCCAATATTTTAGAAGTCCCTTCATAATGTTGACCTCAAGCGCGTGATTAGTTAAAGGACTGCGAGCTGTAAATAGAAAAGCAATGAAGAAGAAGAAGAAGAAGAAGGAGAAGGAGAAGAAGAAGAAGAAGAGAAATTCGAGTATGAAAACCTTCACTAAGGCAATGATGACATTGTGGGCAGATCCTGATGATTTGAGGAGAAATATAGAAAAAAAAAAAAAACTTAATCAGTTCCATTCTGTTTGTCAAGACCACCTCTCTCTCTCTCTCTCTCTCTCTCTCTCTCTCTCTCTCTCTCTCTCTCTCTCTCTCTCTCTCATACCGGAGAAAATCTGTGCAATAAACTCG
Source organism: Macrobrachium nipponense (assembly GCF_015104395.2). NCBI lineage: Eukaryota > Metazoa > Arthropoda > Malacostraca > Decapoda > Palaemonidae > Macrobrachium > Macrobrachium nipponense. The sequence continues at coordinate 36,939,846 of NC_061097.1, forward strand.
ATGCAGCTTCAGAGATGACAGAGCCTAGACTAGACGAGGTGCGTGAGGAGACCGTTGGCTTTATTAAAATTAAATTTTCAACAAAGTCTGGATCTCTGTGGCTCAACGTTTCGAGACGAAAATTGCTTCTATCTATCTATCTATCTATCTATCTGTCTGTCTATCTATTTGTTTTTTCTGTCTGGCTGTCCATCTATTTGTTTTTTCTGTCTGGCTGTCCATCTATCTATATATATATCTGTCATTCTAAATATCTGTCTATCTATCTGTCTATCTACCTGTCTGCCTCTCTGTTGGTCTATCAGTCTATATAACTGTCTTTCTATCTATCTATTGTATTTCTATCTCTGTCCATCTATGTGTATTAATATCTGTCATTCTAATCTGTCTGTCTACCTTTCTGCCTCTCTGTTGGTCTGTCAGTCTATCTATCTATCTATCTTTCTGTCTATCTATCTATCTGTCTGTCTGTTGTATTTGTTTCCGTAAATCTATGTGTATCTATATATATCTATCAGTCATTCTAATGTCTATATCTATCTATCTGCCTATCTACCTATCTACCTATCTGTCTGTCAGTCTGTCTATCTATCTATCTGTCTATCTATCTATCTATCAATCTATCTGGCAGTCTATCTTTCTACCTATCTTTGTATATATCAGTATATCTGACTGTTTGGCTGTCAATCTATCTATCTATCCATCTATCCACCTGGCAGTCTATCTTTCTATCTATCTCTCTATGTATCAGTATATCTATCAATCTATGAACATATCTATCAATCTATTTGTTAATTTATCTATCTATCTGTCTATCTATCTGCTCTGATGTCCATATGTTACATGAGCATTCTCATTGTATGGGTAACGAGATCCGGGTTGTTATAAAGGAGGCGGAAGGTGTTGTGTTCAAGGATGACTCTCTCTCTCTCTCTCTCTCTCTCTCTCTCTCTCTCTCTCTCTCTCTCTCTCTCTCTCTCAGAAAGCCGCTACTTCCTCTTGAGTTATCTCATAATACTTTTCCTTGTATCTTGTATCTTGCAAGAGGTGTTTTTGCCCTATGTCTATGTCTGTGTCTGACGGTTTATCAAGTATCCCTGCTTTCGCTATTAAGCGTTCAGACGGGATTTCCAAATCACTTATATTATAGTTAAAAATTTAAAAGTCTATGTAATGTAAAGAGGGTTAATTGCATTTGTCTCAGTATTATAGCTGAGTGAGAAAATAAATGGGTTTTCAATAGCTTTTTAAACTGAAAGATATTTTCAGCACACTCAACTGATGCCGGAAGTTGATTATACAATCTAGGAGCGCAGGGCTTAAAAGTTCTCGTACCAAGAGTGGTCTTTGCACGAGGCTCATCAAGTCTGAAATCATCACGGGAAAGGCGTGTATGAACACCAGGCCCTACTACGTATCTTTTCAGGCAACCTTTAAGATACAATGGCTCTCCCGTGTTAATAGCTTGATATGTTAAGACACAAAGTTTAAAAATAATCCTTGCTTTGACTGGTAACCAGTGTAATTTAATTAAGGTTGGAGTAATATGTTCTCGCGGGGATATACCAACAATTAGTCTAGCAGCTCTATTCAAAATCATTTGAAGTTTTTTAAGACGATAATTAGGTAAATTGTAATACAACGAGTTACAATAGTCTACTCTACTAACTACCAAACTATTAATTAGCAGCTTAGTGGCATCTTCGTTAAGATATTTTCTAATGGATGCGATATTCCTCAGATGATAATTTGCGGTCCTAACCACATTGTTAATATGTTCATCAAATGTCAAAGAACCATCAACTACTACCCCGAGATCTCTGACTTTATCAGTTAACAAAATATTTTCCTTATTGATGGAGATGCTATTAACGTTATCAAACCTTCTTAAGTTATATTTAGTGCCAATTAGAATACATTCAGTTTTATTTTCATTTAGTTTCAGCTTTTTCTTTTGCATCCATTTCGAAACATCTGCCATAAGTCTATCAATAACAGCTTGATCTTCAATAATGTCATCCATTATTAAATAGAACTGGGTATCATCAGCAAAAAATTTACATTGAACGCCATGCAATTTAAATATCCAAGACAACTCGATTGTATAAATACTAAAAAGAACCGGGCCAAGTACGCTGCCTTGTGGAACACCCGTGGTGAGCTTTCTACTTTCAGAATATCTATCTTTAACCTTCACCTTGAAAGCTCTATTCGATAAATAGTTATTAAACCATTTAAGAGCATCCCCATCGATCCCAATAGCAGTCATATCCTCTATTAACACTTCATGAACCACTGTATCAAAAGCAGCGCTAAGATCTTGGAGAATTAGCAAGCTACATTTACCGTCATCATAGAAACCTAACAAATCATTAATTACGGCACAAAGAGCTGTTTCAGTAGAATGGAATTTCCGATAAGCCGACTGATCTTCAGAAATAGCTCCAATTACTTTCAAGTGCTGACTGAGTTGATTTAGAACGGAAGTCTCGATCATTTTTGACAAAAAAGACAAGTTAGAAATTGGTCTGTAAGATTTCAATTCTTGATGATCAAGGGATCCTTTAAGAGATGGTTTAATGATAGCAACTTTTTCAGAGGACGGGACTAAGCTCTTAGTAATACTCAAGTTGACTATTCGAAGCTGCAATTGCAATAACCTATCTATGTTCGGGGCGTCGATGACCTCATTGATTGGAAAAGGATCGTTACTGCAATAAGAGCGGCCAGAACTAATGAACATAGTTTTGTAAGCATCGAGTGAAATTGTCCTAAACTGCAAGAACTTTAAGAAAGGAAAATCAGGAAAGTAAGGATAGGGGCAAGAAACATCAGTTGTGAAGTTACAAAGTAAACAGTCAACCTTTGACTCAAAGAATTCAGCAAATTCATTCGCCAATTCAAGCTCAGACCTCCCGTCTGGTAAAACATGCCTCTTCATTTTCCCTAAAAGTTCATCGAACACAGAATACAGCCTTTTGATATTGGACCCAACCTCAGTTACTTTTTCATTATAATATGTCTTCTTTACATTTCTTAATAATCTATTTACCTCATTCCTAGCTTCCACATATAAAATTCGATTTCTCTTTGTTTTATGCTTATGGCAACGTGACTCTGCCAACCTCCGTTTTTTCCTAGCTTCCCCAATTGCAGCATTGAACCATGGGGAGCTGTCTTTTATGACAATATCTTTCTCTACCAAAGGGCACATTTTATCATATTCTTTGGAAAACACAGAAAAATACAAAGCAACAAGACAGACCACACATTCACCTACAGAAATATTTCTGCTACTATCTAAATCAGTACATCCACAGGGTTCATTATATTTTTCTTCAGTAACAGTAACACCCACATCTAATAGTACAGTAGAGTCTAATAACCGTTTGTTCCTAAATGCTATTTTAGTCCTAAGTTTACTTGGTAATAAGACTGAAATATCAAACATAATAAGCTTGTGGTAGAAAGAGATAGAAAAATCTGGCTCCACTATCAAATTCATAAAGTAATTATCTCCCGTAAAACAAAACACAGCTGTCATCTAAAATATGATCTGACCTAGAGGTCAATACATTCACCTTATTAACAAAATTCATATTGTTCATTATATCAATAAACTTCTTTACATTTGTATCTCTATAATCCTCTAACCACATAATAAAATCTCCACATTTATATACATTACTTTTTTCATTTTCAAAACAATCCAAGAATACAGAAAAGTCTTCTAAAAACGTAGCCTTGCTTAGCTGAGGAGGACGATGTACTACTAAAAATAAAAACTGTACATTATAGGCCTTAAACTCCAAGGCTAAATACTCAAAACTCACAAATGCTCCAACAACCCTAATTCTAACGTTTGTAAATGTTTTGGACAAAACAATGCCAACCCCACCTCCCTGACCAAAATTACGTGGTGTGTGAAAAAGTTTATGAGTGTCCGGCAATAGTTCATTAATTTTCAAATTATCAGTAGCACTTAGCCATGTTTCTGTTATAGCGAACACATCTATTCCTTGTTCACAGATTAATTCTCTTAATTCTGTTGTCTTGTTGCGTACTGACTGCGCATTCAGTAAGGCACATTTTATTCTTCTATTACCGGAATCCATGATCAGTCTGTTCGGCAATTCGCTTCCTCTCAGCAACATTCAATGGACAATTCCAGTCACAAACAGCATGTTCATTATCGGAGAGGTTCATTCGCGCGCAATGATGACATTTCAAACTTTCAGACTGACAATGCCTTGTCTCATGATCAGTTCCGTTACAACGTCCACATATCCGAGATCCATTAGAAGCCTTGACTCTACATTTGGACTCAAAATGACCATATCCTTGACAGTAGTTACATATTATAACATGATAACTATCCCATACCTTATGTCGACCAAAGTTGGTGAAAAGTATATCTCCATTTTCGTATATCCTGCGTCTAATGATAGGTGTATACATTTAAAAGTATAATTATACGATTTACCATCTTTAGCTTCTCTAGTTGATACTAGTTTCATATCATCTGGACTTACATTAATACCTTGAAATATATTCTTCTTCAAAATCGCAGGCAGGACGTCATCCATCTGTTCTTGATTACTAACATTGGCAACGGTGATTTTAGGCGACATCTTCTGAAATACAGTTGAACATAATTTATGGTCATCAGCTGTCTGGTCCAGAGTTCGTTTAGCATTTTCTCTTGTTTTCTTGTCTGGAAAGTCAACGACCAGTGAACCTTTTTTCGTAGGCTTTACATTACTAATTTGAATATTCCCAAGGACTTTTGTTAATACACCTTTCTTCTCTTCCATTGTGGTAGCTTCATTTTCATCTTCATCAGCAATCAAAGTCAAATTTCTCTCTTTCACCACGTCAGAATAACTTGGTTTCAAATCCTTTACAGGTAGCTCACCAGTAACCCCAAGCCTAAGAAATTGATTTTCCGTCTTCAGTTCAATTATTTGTTTTTCTAATGAAGCAAACATATCTCTTGCCATTAATTCTAACGTTTCCATTTTTCGGCCAAGCTCATTCAAGGTAACTGTCTCCGAAAAATTGGGCTCACATCTTCTACAGTAGAATTTAAGACCCTTACATCCAATAGAAATTGACTTCTCTACCTTTCTGTAGTCTTCCATAGATATTCCATCACATTTCCGATGTACTTTCCTGTTACATGAAGAGCAGTCCAGTTGGTTATCATCGTTTTGACGATCGCAATAACAAGATGCCATTTCACAAGAAAACTCTAAAACTTCACTTTCAAATCATAGCAAGGCTCTGTTAGTTGGTAGAAATTATGACGTAACAATGACGTAACCGTGACGTCACTAAGGAAAATCAGCGCGGGGGCCGTTTGAGAATGCGCATCAAGTCAACTAGGCCCTAATACACTAAGTTAGAACGCACTTTCACAGCACTATTTATGTCACTAAGTGGATTAGGCACATCCTACACATATTCATGCACGAATACAGACAGGTTAAACAGCAGTTTAAGGGCAAGGTACTCTAAAACGGGCCAAATTAATGAAGAGGATCTGGTTTACGTTCCTGTCAAGAGCTTCTTCTTCTTCTTCTCTCAATATGGTTCGGGATAACTGGTTTTACACACACATTTCTCTCTCCTCCCGAATATCTGAAAAACCAGATTACCCCGAAAAAAAGGCATTACGCTGAAAGTTAGAAGCGCCTCAGTGGCGTGGTTGGTATGGCGTTGTCGTTCCACCTCGGTGGTCGCTGGTTCGATTCTCGGCCATTCCATTGAGGAGCGAGAGATGTGTATTTCTGGAGATAGAAGTTCACTCTCGACGTTGGTCCCGTTGCTGAATAACCACTGGTTCCATGCAGCGTAAAAGTACCATACAAACAAAACAAAACAAGCTAAAAGTTAGGTCGAGGTAAGAGTAACTGGACCATTTTTGAAATAACTATATACACGTCTTTATCATCTTTATCTTTACTGTGATAATATTAGCAATATAGATCAAGATTAAGATATTGATAATAAAACAACAACAGCATATATATAATAATAATAATAATAATAGAGCAACCACAATGATAGTAATGATATATCTTAATCCAGTGTGTCATTTTCAGCTCAGGGGATCATGCGTAATTTCCCATTAATAATTATAATATGCAAATGAATGTTTATATCATTAAGAACAGACAACGTTAGTTTTGCAGGCGTATGATTAATTATTCATTATGTATGTATGAAGCTTTCATTCTTCACTATGTCTGGTTTTGGCATGCGTTTGTGAAGAGGAAGACGTATAGAGGAAAGGAAATTATTATTATTATTATTATTATTATTATTATTATTATTATTATTATTATTATTATTATTATTATTAGAAACAAATCCACAGATTCCCGAAAGCTATCTTTGCTGTTTTTAAGCTTAAATATATGTACATTTACATAACTGTGGATTTGTTTCTCCATTTGGAGACTAGTGCTACTATGAGGAATTTTTGATTATTATTATTATTATTATTATTATTATTATTATTATTATTATTATTATTATTATTATTATTATTCAGAAGATGAATCCCATTCATATGGGGCAAGCCCACCAAAGGGGCCACTGACTTGAAATTCAAGCTTCCAAAGAATATTGTGGTGTTCATTATTGGACGAAGTAAGAGGAGGTAAAGGGAAATACAGAGAGAAGAGATGTCGCTTGTTAAAGGATAAGAAAAAATAAACCAATAGATAAAACAATGTTTCAAAATGCAAGAATAGTATTAGGGTCGTAATAGAGCATTACATCTTCGCTTGAACTTTTTGAAGTTCAAATTGCTCTACACCATCAAAGGAGACTGACTTAAGAAAAGATGGACTGGTGAAAGGAATGTTATCTAATTGAGACGCATTCGGAAACCACGGCTTTCATATCGAAGATGTGAATTACTACACGGACATGAATTCACGAGGCCACGCCAGATATGAGGTTGATTATTTGTACTTTATGCTATAAAGTACTTGTATTTTACAAATAATTATGGATAGATATATTCATAGTATAGGTATATGCTATATATATATATATATATATATATATATATATATATATATATATATATATATATATATATATAGTAAAAGGAGCTTTAAAACGCCAATATAAAGAAAGTAAGTACTATTTTCCAAAGACCGCTGTCTCTCTCTTCATTGCCTACCTGAAGAGAGAGACAGTAGTCTCTGAAATATAGTATACGTACTTTCTATGTGGCGTTTTTATGGACTCCTTTCATTAGATGGGGTTCTTTTGTAACAGACACACACACACACACACACACACACACATATATATATATATATATATATATATATATATATATATATATATATATATATATATATTTAAAATGTTTGTGTGTGTGTCAATTGTTTTCACCCTATCGAAAACCAGTCTTATAAATGCATAGATAATTTCATAGTATTTACCAATTGGTAACTGTTTTTATTCAGTGTATTAAAAAGATATACATATGTAGAGAATTAGATGGAAATTTTAAATGTTATCTTCTTGTACTGCCTGTCCTGTACTGGACAGCTGCTTTGTAAAGATTATATGTATATATATATATATATATATATATATATATATATATATATATATATATATATATATGTATATATATATATATATATATATATATATATATATATATATATATATATATGGACACGTTTTCTCTCCTATGCAATGTTTGTTGAAATCAATTATATTTTTGCATGTAATATCTTTTTATTTAAGAATGAATCAGTCTATACTTCATTTTCTGTACAGGCAAGCTTATTCCTGAGAAACTTGACTTCAATAGAAATGACGTAATTATAGCAGATAGTTTTAAGAAAACGTTATTGTAGATGCGAAACCACTCGCTCCTTGGCTGCACACAGTACACCCTTCTCTCCAGGGTATATAGATTATAGAGACCCGTTCTATATGCTAATAGATTTAGGATCTCGAAGCGAAGGACTTCTGTAAGAAGAAGGATACCCTAGTTCTTAGTCCTCTGCTCGACTACTAATCCTGTCCCGCTGTCATTATCTGCTACTGGGGATTCCTCTGCTTTCGATGGTGGGCGCTGGGCCTCTCTCTCTCTCTCTGTCTCTGTCTCCATGACAACTCATTTGCATTTTGTCGAAGCTCTGGCGATGATGATGGTGATGATGATGATGTTACAGTGTGGATATCCCAGGGTGATACACTCGTTAATGAGATCAGCGCCGCTTGGGAATAAGACAGGTTTGAATGTCTGGTAATACGCGTGAGAGGGTTTTGTGTCTGTTCGTCTGTGCGTTCATCATGAGAAGGTGTTTGTGTTTGTGTTGGTGTTCGTGTGTATGTTCCTCATGATTAGGTTTGTGGCTGTTCGTCTGTGTATTCCTCATGAGAAGGTGGGTGTGTGTTCCTTGTGGTTAGATTTGTTGCTCTTCGCCTGTGTGTTCCTCATGAGAAGGTTTGTGTGTTCCTCATGGTTAGGTTTGTGGGTGTTCGTCTGTGTTCCTCATGATTTGGCTTGTGGCTGTTCGTCTGTATGTTCCTCATGGTTAGGTTTGTGGCTGTTCGTCTGTGTATTCCTCATGAGAAGGTGTGTGTGTGTGTTCGTATGTTTGTTCCTCAAGAGAAGTTTGTGGCTGTTCGTCTGTGTTCCTCAATTTCTCGAATATTGCTGCATCGACCAAGTTGCATTATTGTCTAAATTTGCAACTTTTCATGGGAAATTGGTAGCAAAGCATTACACTTCAAAGAGTGGCGTAAAACTCAAGAACCCACTTAAAAGTCAAATGTCAATTATAGATTTAACCCCAGCCCCTACTTTTGAATAATACGAGATAAGTAATTCATATATGCAGTGATGAAATAGGTACTTCTCATCTGGATGGAATAATCCAATAGTAATGCTATACACTATTGTTCAGTTAGGTCAAGATCATGGTACCCTTGAAGGTCAAAGAACTAGATAGAAATTGATTGTTTTTACCATAACTGTTGGACTACACGTGATAATATGCTTAGTATTTGAAATTATTCACCAACCAGTGGTGACCATGTGTGGAGTGAGGTGAAGGTCGATCTCATACTTGGGCATCAAAGGTCAGGAAAGCCATTTCACCTTAGCCATAAGAATTCAAGGTCATTTGTGATTACTCATCACCAGCTCTATATATATATATATATATATATATATGTGTGTGTGTGTGTGTGTGTGTGTGTGTATGTATGTTATTATGTATGTAGTGTATATATATATATATAATATATACCATATATATATATATTGTATAATAACTTGCTTCTTTCTCTCTTTCAAAGTTCGGTTCAGTATTCATAGCAAAAGCAGTTACGAGCTGAGAGAGGATTCGCCTACAGTTGCATTTGTCAATGTCAGGAGTGGTCTGTCTACGTTTCCTCTCTCTCTCTCTCTCTCTCTCTCTCTCTCTCTCTCTCTCTCTCTCTCTCTCTCTCAAAAGCAAATTTAAATTCAAGCCTCTGTTCAGTCTACCGTATTGGGAACATCAGAATATATATATGTATATATATATATATATATATATATATATATATTTATATACATATTATCTCGGATATGTGTTGGACTCTTCTATTTCAGCTCTTGACTGCGACCCACCACAGTCGACTGAATATGAGGAATCTCTTCCATCTAATATCCCGTCCCGCCTCAGAAACAATTGGTTGGCTCCAGATAGTCTTGCCTTCTGAAATGCAACGGTTTCAGTTAAGAATCCCAGAGTATGGAAGTAGTGGGGAGTAAGCTGTCAGTAACCTAAGAAAACCAGAGATAGCAAGGACCAAAAAAGTAAGTGTAGAAAAGGACGAATCAAATCATTAGAAAGCAGCTGGGATGACCAGAACGATATCTGGCAATTTGATTGAAACACTCTTCCGATTACAGCCTCAGTGCACCTCTCGCAGTGCACTGTAGGCATTACTTAAGGGTCTTTGGAGCGTCCCTTCGGCCGCTAGCTGCAACCCCTGTCATTCCTCTTACTGTACCTCCGTTCATATTCTCTTTCTTCCATCTTACTTTCCTTAACCTTCTCCTAACAATTGATTCATAGTGCGACTGCTTTGAGGTTTTCCTTCTGTTACACCTTACAAACCTTTTTACTCTCAATTTCAGTTTCATCGCTGAATGACCTTACATGCCCCAGCGCTCGGCCTTTTGGCCTAAAGTCTAAATAACCTTAGAACAAAACACCTTTATTTTTTGGAAGTCAGTTGAGCCCCCTGATTCGATTGAGAGAATCTGCCCCCCCATCGCGGCCTTAGAACAAAACAGCTTTCTATTTTGGGCGATTTTGATTTCAGCCTCCTTCCCCACGACAGGTCTGGACCAAACTGGGCACCGAATCTATCAATAGAAACGAACGAGTGGTTCGGTTCTGCTTCCCACCGAACAGAATCGGGAGGGCTGAGTGCTGAGTGCAAGAGGGGCACGAATTTCGTCGAGGAGTAATAATTGAGTTTGGCAGGCAATGACGCTGGTGGCCGAGTTCCGTGATCCTCCTCATTCGCGTATGCTCACGAGATCAGGGTTAAATCACGATTATTCGGCAAAGAAGAAGGAGAAAAAGAAGAATAAGAAAAAGAAGAAGAAGGAAAAGAAGAACAAGAAAAAGAAGAAGAAGAAGGAGCAGAACAAGAAAAAGAAGAAGAAAAAAGAAAAAGAAGAAAAAAAACTAAAAAAAAGATGAAAAAAAGAAAAAGAACTAAAAAAAGATGAAAAAGAAGAAAAAGAACTACACGAAGAAGAAGAAAAAGAAAAAAAGAAGACAATAACATAAGGAAGTTTGGTTGACATTATGTCAGTGAATTCAGCAACGCCAGTAGAATTGGAAGATAGAGTTTAGGCCAGGCGCTGCGACCTATGAGGTCATTCAGCGCTGGACGGGAAATTTGGGAGGAAGTAGGTTTGAAAGGTGTTACAGGAAGAAAACCTTTTGCAGTTTCACAGTGAGATCATTGATAGAGAGGATGGAAGAAAGATGATAATAGAAATGGAGGTACAGTAAAAGGAATGAAAGGGTGTTGCATCTAGGGGCCGAAGGGACGCTGCAAAGGACCCGTTATTAATTATATATATATATATATATATATATATACTATATATATTTATATATATGAATGTGTGTGTATGTATGTATGTATATATATATATATATATATATATATATATATATATATAGATATATATATATATAGGACGAAAGCTATAATCTTTGTAAATGGTTCCACAAATATATTTCGTCTGGATAAACAAGACTAATACTGTGGATCATTCTATTGATATATATATATATATATATATATATATATATATATATATATATATATATATATATATGTATATATATATATATATATATATATATATATATATGTGTGTGTGTGTGTGTGTAAATCTGAAATCATAAAATAAAGTTGGAAAAAGGTAAGAGACACTATTGAAAAATATTCGTTCAAGGGCGGAGATGTGTATTTCTGTTGATAGAAGTTCACTCTCGACGTGGTTCGGAAGTCATGTCAAGCTGTTGGTCCCGTTGCTGAATAACCATACTGGTTCCATGCAACGTAAAAACGCCATACAAACAAACAAATGCAAGAGAGACAAACGCGACCATTCCGTGAGTAAATTAAATTAAAGCAGTACAAAACGAATGGGAGAAAAATAGCTGGGCTGCCTCACTCGCGTCGTATCAGGATTGGAAGTGCGTAGGCGACAGTCGATCCAGGGATCTGCATACATTGCCAAAATTGCCGGGATGGAACCACGACACACACACACACACACACACACACACACACAAAAAAATCTCTTTGAGAAGAAATTTCAACGTGTTTCGAGGTGTACAATGTGTCTTGTACACTTAAGTTTCGTGTACTTGGATTTAGATTGTATTTTGAATGATCTGTTCATCATTTTATTTTTATATATGTTTTATATAGATCGAAGTGAGGTTGTTTTAAAAAAACGGTTGTGTTCGTATATATGAGAGAATGTATGAATGCATTTCAGGGGTGATAAATGTACTATATATATATATATATACCCTGCAGTCATTTACATTATTCAATTGCTAGAAGAGCAGCCATTTTTCTCCTAATAAGCTGACTTGAGGCGGGAACCACCAAGCAGGCCAGAGATCGCCATTTCCGTTAGTAGCCGGGGGAGAAAATAAGCCGTTAACTTAGGCCTAGAGTGATAGAGTAAGAAAGGCAGGTTGCAGGGTTTATATAGGCTTCGATGTGGGCTTTAGGGATTCCTAGCCTAAGACCTCTTTTCCCACAAATCCACTGGTTGTGTTTTCGCATCTTTCAGACAATGCCGGAGGCTGCGTGTGAAACCCAGGCCATTCGAATCTACCCTGACCTGTTCTCAGTCCACGCTAGTTGCTCCTGTAGGACATAGGTGTCCACTCTCTGACTGGAAGTCAGCCTTTGTGTCGTCCCCGCTGGTTGGAGCCCCCATTCATACATCACAACACATGTTCAAGCCTCTAAGGATTAAAGTTACGTCTCAAAAGTGCAAAATCCAACCAGCCCTGTTCCTCCAAGACGAATCTTGCTATTTCCATTTCAAATCTCCCTTTTATCACTTCTCTACTGAAATTCCTTTGTCACCATGGGGGCACGTGTTACCTCTGTGACCTGTTCAAGATTAAGTCTTCATTGAATATTTCATTTAAACACTAGAATTCCTCCCCATTGTGTGTGTTAAATAAAAGTGACTGCCCTTGTAGCTGAATTATAGTGCAAGAAGTCCTTATTTTATTTTGTCTAATCTGGGACTAATTTCCAGATTTTTGCTGAGTCATGTGTCACGTCTCCTCGCTCGCAAGTGCTTCCTTAATGCAAGATACCTATGTTCAATTTTGGATACCAGCATTGAAGTAAATTTGATTTTGGCCAGCTCTCCCCTATTGTGAGAGATAGGAGTGGTCCACGTGTTGCCAAGTTGCCTTGCCTTATCCCAGGCCATTCAACGGCCTCTTGTAAATAAATGTAATGTAACTTAATTAGCTGGTTTCAATGGCGACCTTCTAGAGAAAACTAACCAAATCAATCCTTTATATATTTATCTAAGGTAAATCAGAAGCCCTCTATTTCCATTTTTTCCCTCTAATATCCTTCATTTGCGATGGGGTCCCCAAGGCCGGCCCCCAAAACATAAGAATATATATATATATGTGTGTGTGTGTGTGTGTGTGTGTGTATATATATATATATATATATATATATATATATATATATATATATATATATTATATAATTACAGCGTTGGCTGTAATACTCATTTGAAGCACCATTAATTTTTTTCTGACATTAGTTAAGAAATGTATGTTTAATATTTAATTGTTTGCTGAATTATTTCTATTCATTAGTCAGCAGTTTCTGCTTACTGCAAGAAGGACCTTTGGTTTGGCAGTTACTGGTCTTGTAGGCTTCTATGGAACATTTTGAAGACCTGTGTTAATAGTTAAGTCACTCTTATCAGCATTACCCGAGTCAGAAATGTCCTGTAGGGGTGCCATGTAGGCATTACTTAACTGGTCTTTGCACACGACAGAATATTCACCTTCTTTGGTCGTCACTCGCTTTTAGTGTCACAAAAATCGAGTCGTTTTGTGAAACTGAAGTCGTGAACCCTTTCACGCCCTCTTGGATATTCCAAAAGAGAAATTCGGGCATTCCATTGAGGTGTTAGAGATGTGTATTTCTGGTGATAGAAGTTCACTCTCGACGTGGTCCGGAAGTCACTTATAAAGCCTTTGGTCCCTTTGCTGAATAACCACTGGTTCCGTGCAACGTAAATACACCATACAAACAAGCAAACAAACAAAAGACAAATTATACTCCTTTGAAATTCTTCTTTAATATGTTTCGTCGCGAGAATGACGCATATTCACGTGACATCATTCTTGAGCAGCTTCATCATTATAAGCATTTTAATAAGACTAAAATAAGTGCGATATACGTAATACTCTTGCAGCAGATGCCAATTCCTCCATTTTTGGAACTGGTTTTACTCTAGCTGACGAATTCAGGCAGTCAAGCCTTTGAAAGAACGAGAATTGCATGATAACATTTATTATTTTAACTGGTCTGCAGAATTATTAAAGTTTGCTTCCCCAGTTTATTTGGTCTGCAGAATTATTAAAGTTTGCTTCCTGAATTTATTTGAAACATATAACTTTAAAAACATTTTTTGCCAAAATTAAATATTTAGAAGCGTATTAGTTGTACGAATGAATAGTTAATGGTTTAACATTCGTTAACTATTTAGTTTCCATGGAAACTACACACACAGACACACACTCAAAACAAGCAGTTCATTCATAAATACACAATTCGCTTGAGATGCCAGTTACTGTCTTTATTATTGGCCAGGAGAACAACCCATCTTATGCCTTGCTGTTGAAATCTTAAAGACGTTTTTTGGTTCAGATTTTCCCATAAATGTCATATGTTCACTCTTATTTCAATTTATATTATAAGATTTTGGCTATTCTTTGATGAACATCTTTATTTTTTGTTGCATTTAAATTGAATAGATATGACTATGATATATATTATATATATATATATATATATATATATATATACACATATATATACATTGAATAGAATGGCCTTTTCACTGTTAAGCAGCTTTTTTGAAATTGCTTCATATTTTCTAATTATTTTCTTCACTTCATTGTTCAGGTTACTAATGGACACATAATGGGGTTTTTCCATTTACTCCAGTATTTTTACACGCGACAGCTGTTTCGTCAACCTATACGTATTGACGTTATCAAGCGTACTGATACAAATATGAACCTGCATCAGATATCATACAATAAACACCACGAAGGTGAAAGGAAAGCCATCCTTGGTATACTGCGAAGAGGAACCACCCCTTTAGCGCCATGTAACAAAATAACACCACTGGTAATGATAAATAGTACGGCCCCATCGACAGAGAGAGAGATTGAATCTGATATAGTATACAAGTTTGTCTGTGCTGATGAGCAATGTCAGTCCCCCCAAAAATGCTATATCGGACACACAACCACTACACTGAAAGGACGCATGCAGGCCCATAGAAACCAAGGCGCCATTCACCAGCACTTTGTGGGATACCCACAATAAAAAACCATCCCTACAAGAACTTCTCACAAACACCAAAATAATACACAAGGAAGGCAACTACAGCCGTTTATTAATATCAGAAGCAGTCAGCATCGCCATGCAATGCCTTAACCTTAACACCCAACGCGAGGCAGAATGATCCTTACCCTCGTGTAGGAGGTAGCCCTTCAACCGCGTGGAACAAAACCACCACACGCGGACAGGAGCGCACACTGACATTCAGTGAATTATTGAACATATAATGTAATTAATATATATTTATGTATAATGTGTATATAATAACTTACTTTCAACTTTTGATATAACTTCTGTTGTTAACATATTTATTTGTTTGTCTTATTTTATGTTTCACTATAGTCTTTTGTGAATACTTAAAACTACATCTCTGGCAACTGTACTACCTTTCCGTCCTCATGACGTTACAAAACGCATGCAGGTTCATATTTGTTTCTATACGGGCTGCTCTGTGAGCAAGAGCCCGTGCTGGCACAAGGCCAGCTTAATCTTAAACAACAACAACATATTTGTATCAGTACGCTTGATAACGTCAATACGTATAGGTTGACGAAACAGCTGTCGCGTGTAAAAATACTGGAGTAAATGGAAAAACCCCATTATGTGTCCATTAGTAACCTGAACAATGAAGTGAAGAAAATAATTAGAAAATATGAAGCAATTTCAAAAAAGCTGGTTATCAGTGAAAAAGCCATTCTATTCAGTGAATGTTGTATCCGTGAAAAGTTGTGCCCTAAAAGTATGTGTATATATATATATATATATATATATATATATATATATATATATATATATATATATATATATATATATATATATATATATATATATATATATATATATATATATATATATATATATATATATATATATATATATATATATATATATATATATGAGAGAGAGACGGGTATGTCTTATTTCAGTATGTGAAAGACAAACATATGCATATTCATATAAGCTTCCATTCACTAGAAGTGGAGTTATTAAATACACATCCCCCTCCTTCAACTCCTATAATCTTTCTCCATTTAAATGCTGTCTGTTTTCCTGATTCATCGTGGAAATGAAGTTGCCACGCCCATCGACCTCAGCTTTAAAAAAAATGGTGACCGACTCTCGAGCTCGTTAAGTCACCTCAGCCAAGTAAAAAAAAATAACAAAAACCGATAAGAACAACCAACAATGATGTTTTTTTTTAGAGAGCGATATAAACTTTTTGTTTATACCTCTCTTTGTCATTTATTCACTTTTGCAGTAGTTATCATTTGACATTTGTAAACATAGTGGTTGCATGAAAACAATATGCAGAGGCCATTCATAAAAAAAATGTTCAAAAGTTGCCAGTTACTATTTATTATTGAGGAAGGCCATAAGAACAACCCAACTTATGCCTTGCTGTTCAAATCTTGATGACGTTTTTGCCTGATTCTTTTCATATCAAATTGTATTTATTATAAGATTTATTATAAGATTTTATTTATTATTATTTACTGATAGATGTTGGCTTGTCTGATGAATCAGGACTGTGTATATATCACATTTTACGTTAAGAGAGAGAGAGAAAGAATGTCATGGTAATCGCTCTATGGCGGAGTAATATGTATTAAAGGAAAGGAAAATGCATCTTCTTCGAGTAGGTCTGCAGCAAGGAAGCATTCACGAGTTGGAGGCGCCTGTTCTCTTGATTATTCTAAAATCGCCAGGTGGGATATGGAACTCAACAGGTGCCAATGCGTCGTCAGAAACGCGCGTATTATGAGGCAACATTTCGTTGAGATCCTTCTAAAAAGTGTGTGTCGACTCGGGAGTCTGACGTTTGCTGTTATGCTCCGCCCCCTTCAGCCCCGCCCCAGATCGCTGTATATATGTGTATATATATGATATATATATATATATATATATATATATATATATATATATTATATATATATATATGTGTGTGTGTGTGTGTGTGGTGTGTGTGTGTGTGTGTGTGTGTGCGTGCGCGCGCCCTGAGGAAGTAGAGATTATCAGAGATCAGAGAGAGATCAGATCATCAGAGAGAGAAATAAGAGAAGAGGGAACAGACGAAGGATAAGAGAGGAAGAAGGCGCACGAGAGAGTGTGGTCGGATTCGAATCAAGTCGTCCAGTCAGAGAGAGAGAGAGCATCAGAGATATTTCGACGTTGAGCAAGCCTTCAGCGAAGAAACGTCCTACAATGTGGTTTTGAGGAGTAACCTGCCCTTTTAGTATCAAGAATAGACATTGCTTTCTGCAGTACGGAGTCAAAAAGACGTCTGAAGTTCTACAGTTCTCCTTTGTGAAGCCGTCGCTTCGAGCATTGATTTTCGACAGCTGCAAAACTGGCCAGCAAGTATTTCATTATGGCACTGTTTCCCCAGTTCACATACTGTAAGATTTTAGTTTTGTTATGTAAATAGGAGAAACCATTCTGCATTTATCTTTGCTAGTAAGCTTGTAAATAAACTTTTGTTCTGTTTGTGTTTCTTTCTATATTCGTATCCCCAGTTTCAACTGTTGTTGTTGAATTATTTTGTTTATTATAATTAAGAATCTGTAGCAGACCTCGGGGTCCGTGACAGAGAGAGAGAGAGAGAGAATTAACAGATAATTAATGCCAGATTTTTATAGCGTTTGAATAAATTTCTCCGATTTCAGTAATCGTCAATATTTCATTAGCCTTCCCATACCACCCCTCTCACTGTAATTTTGTCTTTTTTTAGTTTCTTATTTCTTCGATCCTTATGGGAATAAAGTTACCAGTCCCGTCTTTCTATACAGTACAGAGTTAAAAACCAATTATCGTCCTGAACCATCGCCATATGTATAAAAATAAATTCATATCAGCGTCATTGGATATATAGGTCTTTATCCTCTCATTTTATAGCTTGTGAGCATAGCATTATAATCTCCCCCGATCCATTTCCAAAGAAGAGAAGATTTATTTATACCTATTAATTGTCACGGCGTATGACGTCAGCGAGGTTTTTTTTTTTTCACCATATCTTAAAGAGATGAGGAGATGGCCTATTTTTTTTCCTTACCTGCTCTGACGAGTTCTTAAAATGATAATAAGACACAATTCATCGTTGCTTATAGCATGACATGACCGGATTATTTCTTGGAGACTGTGTGCGTGTGTGTGTGTGTGTATGCAGTGTATATATATATATATATATACACATCGAGCTACAAATGTCCTTTAATAATATGTATGTTTATATATATTATATATATATTATATAATATATAATATATATATATATATTATATAGTATGTATGTATAGTATGTATGTATGTATGTATGTATGTTGTAATGTATGCTATATATATATCTATATAATAATATATATATATATATATATATATATGTGTGTGTGTGTGTGTGTGTGTGTGTAAATAATGTATGCATGTAAATATATATTTATACAGCCTGTATGAACAACAGGAATTAACTTTCCTTTGGACATAAAACTTCTAACTACTTTTAACTTTGTTCGATTGTGTAGATTATGTAATCTTCTTCCTCGTCTCAGTCTAATATCTAGTCGGGGTCGCTGTTTTTCAATTAGCACCCTTCTGCTTTTTCAACCTTGAACTTTCATGTTTAACACTTAGGGCAAAGAATATAACAAATTAAAACAAGAGTATAATGTTAAAAAGAAAATGAAATAAACTTCGTGATTTTCAAAGGGAGAACAAGTTCAGTATATATTAGTTTAACCAGACCACTGAGCTGATTAACAGCTTTTCTATAAAGGGCTGGCCCGAAGGATTAGGTTTTTGTTATTTACGTGGCTAGGAACCAATTGGTTACTTAGCAACGGGACCTACAGCTTTCTGTGGGATCCGAACCACACTGTATCGAGAAATGGATTTTTAATCACCAAAAGTAAATTCCTCTGGTTCCGCATTGGTGGCAGCAGGCAGCGAACTCGGGCTACCAGATTGATAGGCGAGTACGCAACTCACTCGTCCAATGAAACATTACAATTGAAATATTTGTAGCTTGCTGATAGCTCACTGTCAATCAGCACTTCTTAATCTCTGTCTATACCACTGACAGATGCTATATATATATATATATATATATATTATATATATATATATATATATATATATATATATAGATAGATAGTTAGATAAGGTGAAAGGTTACAGATGAACCCAGAATTGGAAATAAAGGTCTTGGTATTATCTAAACAAATAGAAAAGAGATAAAATCTTTACTTTTGGAACAGGTACAGAATTAGGTACAAGTCTGTCTTTTATCGCAGCTTATCATGATACAGAAAGACGGAAAGACAGACATACATAAGTGTACAGTCGGATCAAATCATGATTACTTACACTCAAGAAGACAGTAGATAACACATCCTGGTTGTTTTAAATACCAATTAACTATCCCTAAGTTTTCGTAGTTTAAAAGCCACTAACACTCTCGCTTGCTTACATTCACTTTCATGATTCTCCTCTTGACTTCAAGTCTGTGGAACTTCTCTTTACTATCTATGGTGACACCAATAAGAACTGAAAGATAATGAATGACACCATTGAGAACTGGGTGCTAAGAAGAAAAATGGTGAAACTCTCAACCGACCTCATACGTCAGGTGCGGGCAGTAATAGGCCACACTTTCCCAAAAGCCACAACTGCTGTTGAAGAACTTATTGAATTCACTAGTTAGTTTCTTCCTCACTCCACGCTCTCAGGCCCCATTGTGGCTCACGTCCGGTCTATCCGAGCTTTTGTGGCCAGCACTGGCACACTAATCTCAGTCACAACAGCACATCACAGTGAAAGGCACAGAAGTATTCGTAAGAACTAACTTTACTATAGTAGATTCACATCAACCGTGCATGTGATGTCTAGGCCAGTCCCTTGCGACGCTCCTGATTGGCTGTTGATAAGCCAACCACAGGGCTGGAAACTCTCGAGAGAGAGAGAGTTCACGCAGGCAGAATGTATGTTCCACCTCTCCTGGGGGATACGTCTTTCAGAAGTATTCCACAGGAGAGGTGGAACATACATCCTGCCTGTGTGAACTCTCTCGAGAGACAGAGTTTCCAGCCCTGTGATTGGCTTATCAACAGCCGATCCGGAGCGTCGTACGGAACTGGCCTAGACATCAGATGCACGGTTGATATGAATCTACTATAGGCTATTTAGAGAGCCTTAGAACCCACTTCTGAATGGAATGGAATAGGGTATGGAATTTAGGCCAGAGGCCCAGCTCTGGGACCAATGAGGTCATTCAGTGCTGAAAGGGAAAATGACTGTAAAAAGGTTTGACAGGCGCAGTTGCACTATGAAACAATCGTTAAAGGGGGTGGAAAGTCAGATGGAAGAAAAAAGAACATGAACGGAGTTACAGTAAAAAGGAATGGAAGAGGTTGCAGCTAGGGGCCGAAGGGATGTTGCAAAGACCCTTAAGTAATGCCTACAGTGCACCACGTGAGGTGCACTGACGGCGCTACCCTCCTACGCAGTCCACTTTTGAAAGGCATCCTTTACCTTCCTTGTGAGACCAACAACTCTTTTAGAGTTTCTTACTAGAAACATTTCCGGCAGTTGAGGCAAAACTTCTTCAAAATAATCCTTAGTAACTTATTTTCATAAGCATCCACACGCATGACCCAGTAAAGAATTCTTCAAAATTATTATTAAAATCCTTGGAAGCCATTTCTTAAAAGTAGCACCTAATCTACGAGGTCCTTGGAGATCACGCCTTGATAACTCTTATCTGGAGCTTGAGGATCCTCGGTAGTCTGAACCTTGGAAGCAGTCTAACAGCATGATCCTCTCCTTGATAGACATCTTATTGGGCTGTCCACACTAGGAAACATTGTTTGCAAACAATGGTTCCCGTCTACACCTCAGCTGTCGTCAGGATGCTCGTCGGTGCAGTAGCCTCTGAATTCTACTTGGCTGTGTTAAAGCACTCGAGGATGGATAAGAGAAAGAGGGATGGGTCCTTGAGAGAGTTTTTAGAAAAAGGGGCGTGTCATGCTGGCTTGCTTCTGGCGGAATTGAAAATAGATACGTATATACATATATGCACGTTGACATACATATATACATTAAATATATATAATCATACATACAGTTTACATGTGTATATATACATATATGCAAGTGTGTGTATATATATTTATATAATATATAGTATATATATATATATATATATATACACACACATTCATTATACATGTGTGTATATACATATACACATACAAACACTAATTGTTTTCCATTTTGGATGGGAAAACAAATATGTGAACGAGCCTTTAGGTTCCTTGAAAGCTGTTTCTTAAAAGTCCTTGGAAGCCTGGAAGTCACTCATCCCCCGATCCTTGGAAGGTATTCCCCCACCCCTCCCCACCACGTCTCCTAGGGATCCTGCGCAGCCATCTCCTTCAGTTCCCTCCGAAGCAGCTTCCCCGTGGCATTCTTGGGCAGGGCATCCAAGAATCTAATGCCCCCTTTCAGCTGCTTGTAGGGCGCCAGCCTTTCCTTCATGTAGTCCATGATGTCTTCGGTCGTGATCTGCGTCTTTCTGACGACGTAGGCCCGGGGCAATTCTCCCGCCCGCTCGTCCTCTACGCCCACCACGCCCACGTCCATGACGGCTGGGTGTTTCAGAAGCTCCTCTTCCAGTTCCGAGGGAGATACCTGTGGGTGCAGAGGTCAGTGAAGCTAGTGCCTGCGGAAACCTATTCATTTTTATTCATTTATCTACGGATTTATTTATTTATTGTTATCATTGTCAAAGTGGGCTGTTTAAATGTTATTTTCTCTTTTTCAAATTGGGGTTTTAGACAGTAGTTGCATTCACTTCAAAATCAAATTGGGGTTTTAGACAGTAGTTGCATTTACTTCAAAATCAAATTGGGGTTTTAGACAGAAGCTGCATTCACTACAAAATCAAATTGGGGTTTTAGACAGTAGTTGCATTTACTTCAAAATCAAATTGGGGATTTAGACTAGTTGCATTCACTTCAAAATCAAATTGGGGTTTTAGACAGTAGTTGCATTCACTTCAAAATCAAATTTAGGTTTTAGACAGTAGCTATATATATCTTGACCTTTTAACCTTCAGAGGCTTTGAACTTTTTAACAAGTCCTTAGCCATTCCTTAGGTCCACTGACCTTCTTAAGACTTTTTTGAAAATACCTGACATCACCTGACCCTCTTAAAGGTTCAGTGATATTATGCGAGATTATTAAACCTTTTCAAGACATCACTGGTTTTTTTAAGAGCTCGATGACGTCACCTGATTCCTCAGGGTCCGTTGGAACTCTTGGGATGCCACTGACCTCACCCAAGAAACCTATAAGATTTGTAACGTTTATGTGATTCCCAGGGTCCGTTGGAACTCTTGGGATCCAGCTGACCTCACCCAAGAAACCCATAAGATCTTGTAACGTTTATGTGACTCCCTGACCTCCACAACCTTACCTGATACCCTTTGACCTTGATGAGCTCCTTAATCCGGTCCACGATGCTGAAGAATCCGTCCTCGTGGACGGCCACGTCCCCCGTGTGGAGCCAGCCCTCGGAATCGATAGTCTCCGCCGTGGCTTTGGGGTTATTGTGGTAGTAGGACATCATCTGTGGAAAAAATATCCTTCAGGTCATTGTTTTTCAGTGTTTCACTTTCACAAAATCATCTTACACGGTGCCAAAGTATACTGGAACTTAAGATGTCTCTGCATATACGCTAAATAACTGAAGCTATAACAGATCTGCAACTTTCAAAGAATATTGGAACTTTAGATATTTTTTGACATAAACTGCAAGTAACTCGAGATATAACAGATCCACAAGCTGTCAGTGAATAGTGGAGCTTTAGATATTTGTTTGCATAAACTGCAAATATCTAAAAGATATAACAGATCCACAACTGCCAAAGAATATTGCAACTTTAGATATTTTTTGCATAAACTACAAGCAACTCAAGATATAACAGATCCACAATCTGTCAAAGAATGCTGGAACTCAAGATACCTCTTTACATAGACTTTGAGCAACTAAAGATATAACAGATCCCCATAAGAATCACGCGGAGGTATCTTATATTTGACGCCTGATTGAGATAAAAATGAGAGACCATTGTGGAATATCTTTTTCTCTCCAGCTACTGCAGATACTAAAATTCACCAAGTCAACAAGTTCAGATATAACACCACTATTCTTTTATATCTCGGAAGAGCAGAGAAGGAAATTGATTAGGCAACTTAACTACGGGGATGCATAACACTACACTTCATATTTGTCGGTTTTTATAAATGATAATTTATTCAGTTTAAAAGATTAGTTACACATTAAGGAGTTTACTTTCAAGTCAGGTGACTGCAAATCAGAGATGTCTTAATATTGTAAGTTCCAAGGATTAAGGCTCGTGTATTCATATCTATAATCTACAGGGATAAAAAAATCGGGACCATATTTACAAGTACAAGTTCAATTATTCTCATTATTTGGCAAATGACTTTTAAGAATAAGATCCATTATGACCAAGCTTCCGTCATGCACAAGGATTCGGTTTAGGACAGAATTGAGATGAGACGACTTACTTTTCTACAAGATTGTATATGCAGCAACCCAAGATGATTAAAACCAAAGTAGGTTTACATTTTAAAGTGAGCTGGAGATCTGTGGTTAAATCTTGCGCGTAGTTGATTTTTTTTTTTAATTTTCTTTAATAGTATAAGGGGACTGAAGACAAATATACCCGAAATCATTGTTTACCATTTGGTACTTAGAATTGAAGACTCGGACTTCACCTAGAGATGATAAAAAGAGAGAGTGATTGACTTACCGAGGGTGACCTGAGACACATCTCCCCTCTCTGCCCTTCGGGCAAAGCTTCGCCGGTTTCGATGTCGATCACTTTGCCCTCCACGTTTGACACCAGCTTCCCGCAGTAGCCAATCCTTTCCTGATCCGGGGGCGTCAAGTGTGTACCCAGCGCCTCCGTCATCCCGAAGCCTGGAGGAACGAGGAATTTTGGTCGTAATTTTATAAAGGGAGTAAAGATTCAGGCCAAAGGCCGTGCACTGGTACCTATGAAGTCATTCAACGCTGGAAAGGAAATTGGGAGTAGGTAGGTTTGAAAGGTGTGACAGGAGGAAAATCCCAAAGCAGTTGCGCTATGTAATAATTGTTAGGAGAGGGTGGGAAAGATAATATGAATGGGGGTCTAGTAAAAGGAAATGAAAAGGTTTGCAGCTAAGGGACGCTGTATAGAACCTCTGGTAATGCCTACAGTGCACACAGTGAGGTGCACTGGCCATAATTGTAAATAATGCTTGTCTGAATATTACCTAAAAAAAAAAAACATTCCTGTCTGAATATTACTTTGAAATAAAAACATTCCTGTCTGAATATTACCTTGAAATAAAAACATTGTCTGAATATTACCTTGAAATAAAAACGTTCCAGTCTGAATATTACCCTGACATAAAAACATTCCTGTCTGAATATTACCTTGAAATAAAAAACATATGTCTGAATATTACCTTGAAAAAAAAAAACATTCCTGTCTGAATATTACTTTGAAAAAAAATATTCATGTCTGAATATTACCTTGAAATAAAAACGTTCCAGTCTGAATATTACCCTGAAAAAAAAAAAAAAAAAAAAAAAAAAAAAAAACATTCATGCCTTCTATAATGGTTCGAGAAAGAGAAACTGTGTAAGTCTTCCATTACCTTCCTGAAACAGAACAGGATTGGGCGCCTTCTCCTTCAGGGCGAGGGCGCTGGAAGGGGGCACGGGCGCGGCTGCGCACATGGCGACGCGCATGCTCGCTAGGTCCCGCGAGGTCACTGCCTCAGACTTGCTCAAGAAGTTGAGCATTGGGGGCACCAGATGGACGACCTCGACCTGATCGTGGAATGAATTTGTCAGAGCTTTGACTCTCTCTCTCTCTCTCTCTCTCTCTCTCTCTCTCTCTCTCTCTCTCTCTCTATATATATATATATATATATATATATATATATATATATATATATATATAATATATATATATAGAGTGAGAGATATGTATTTCTGGTGATAGAAGTTCACTCTCGACGTGGTTCGGAAGTCACGTCAAGCCGTTGGTCTTGTTGCTGAATAACCACTGGTTCCATGCAACGTAAAAGCACCATACAAACAAGAAACAAAAGAACAAACATTCCAGAGCTATAGAGAGAAGCTGTACAAAGGAAGTGACATTGTAGGTGCGAAAAGACTCATTTATTTCACTGTAACGTCAAGTTTTGCCCTTATAAAACGACTCGCAGCTATTTCATTATAACGTCAAGTTTTGCCCCAAATATCGAATGTGTTGCTGGCATCATTAAATGTGCTTTTTTTCTGTGGAGTTCTCTACAGAGGGCAAATATAGAAAAAGCCCCACAAGGAATATCCTCAACCACAGACATCCAAATCCCAGTTACACTGCAAATACCACTTACATTATCGCCCCCGTTACAGTGAAATGCGGATTACGTTATTGTCCCATTCATACTGAAGATTCAGATTACTTTATTATGTTAATTACACTTCAAATCCCGATTACACTATTGTCCTCGTTATACTGAAGATCCAGATTACATTATTGTCATAATAACACTGAACATCCGAATTACTTTATTTACACAGTAACACTAAAAATCCAAATTACCTTACTTCTACCAAAGGGAAAACCAGATTTCGTGTTGACCCAACTACAATTCAAAGCTGAATTTTACCTTATTGTCCCAGTGAGGTAATCTGAATAACTGAATTACCTTGAAGTCCCTGAAGGTTATCTGGATTACCTTACTGCCCCAGGGGCACTGAATAACTGAATTACCTTGAAGTCCCTGATGATTCTGATTAAGTCTTTGGGCGTGAAGGCTGGCAGGGAGATGGTCTTCGCCCCCATGTACATGTTGAGCATGTTGATGACGTGGGTCCCGTAGATGTGGTAGAAGGGCATGATGCCCAGGATGTTTTCTTGGTACTCGGCTAGGTGTGAAGAGGAGGAGACAAGGGCATTAGATGAGGGTATGAGGAGGCGACAGAGGTATTAACTAAAGGTATGAGGACGCAATGGCATTAAATAAGGGAATGGGGAAACAAAAAATTTAAGTAAGGGTTTAAGGAAACAAAGAATTTAAGTAAGGGTATGAGGACACAAAGGCATTAAAGAAGGGTATGAAGAACCAGAATTTATATATGGGTATGAGGACACAAAGGCATTTGAATAAGGGTATGAGGAGACAAGAGCATTAAATAAGGGTATGAGGAGGAGACAAGAGCATTAAATAAGGGTATGATGAGGAGACATGGGCATTAAATAGGGGTAAGAGGACACAAAGGCATTAAATAAGGGTATGAGGAGGAAACAAGAGATTTAAATAAGGGTATGATGAGGAGACATGGGCATTAAATAAGGGTAAGAGGACACAAAGGCATTAAATATGGGTATGACGAGGACACAAAGGCATTGAATAAGGGTATGAAGAGGAGACATGGGCATTATATGAGGCTAAGGGATAGAAAACCTCTCTCTCTCTCTCTCTCTCTCTCTCTCTCTCTCTCTCTCTCTCACCTGAGGTGTCTCTGTAAGCGAAGGTATGTGGCTGTGCGAACATAACCATGTTGTTGGTGAATGCCCTGTGGGAGAGGGCCACGCCCTTCGGTTTCCCCGTCGTGCCGCTCGAATAGAGCATCATGGCTATCGACTCTGGGTTCGTCTGAAAAATTCGAGAGATTCCTGAAGAAGGCAAAGCTTATCTAGACATTGACGGTCATCAGAGGTTGGGGGATTATATATGAAATATATGAGGAGGCGCAATAAGGAAACATATATAACAAACACAGATATGACACGAAGGAAAAGTGAAACCAAGGGATGGTTACGAGGCCTTTCGGCACATGGCCCTTCACTAGTTAAAGGAACCACTCCGTTGTTCCACTTCTTCCTTCGTGGCTGTTGCCTTTGTTTATACATTCATCATCACGTTACATGTATTCGTGCTTCAGTTATACATATACATACGTGTGTGTATATATAATATATATACACTAATTAATATATATATACATATAGATGAAATTCTATTGTAACAACATTTTTACATTTATATATATATATAATGCATACGTACATACATACATACAAAGATACATACATCACAACAAGTAAAAAGAGGGGGGTTGGTGTCTGGGTGTAGGTCCTGACCAGTTTTGGCACTGTTTCTAAGCCCTAGACTTGGAAAAAAAAGTCAAAACAGGTCAGGACTACATTCAGCCTCTTATTTTTTTACGTGTGATGAAGTTTGACGGACAAACAACAGGTTAATGTCATAAATGTGTTTTATATATTATAATATACACCTATATGTACTCAAAGTACAGAACTATTTATCACATAATCACCTCAGCCACTTCAGCAAAAGGCTGAGTTGTGTCTTCAATGATCTCCTGAAGATTCGGGCTGCCAAACTGGGACGGGCCATTAGTGAAAACCGGAAGCTGGAGGTTCAGTTTGGCTAAAACCTGTCGAAGGAGCCCCTCCATCAAGGGGTCCACAACCACCAATTCACCGTGAGAGTCCTGCAGTTGTCTGGAGACTTCGTCTGAAGGAGATAATATCAAGTAGATGTGAGATGGCAATGATACAAAAATCCCTAGCTGGCAACTCAAGCTGCTAAATGGAATGGAAAAGTCATTAGTTGACAACTCAAGAGGCTAAATCCTTAGTTGGCAATCTAGATGCTAAATTGTAAGGACAAATCATTAGTTGGGAATTCACACACTTCAAACGGCTGTGTTTATTTAATCCCCAGAATAATATAAACATAAATAAATTTGCAGTCTGTATATTTTCCACACCAACGGCTAACCGTTTTAAAATACCTGTGTTAGAGCCACTGTTCATTTTCATTTGCAAATGAAAACTGCATGGATGACTGAATGTCGGATACAGTAATAAATTCGCCCTCTGTGAACTGGTTATATTTTATTATTATTGTGTTTGTTATTAAAATTGATATATTGTGTTCTATTCTGTGTTTCAAGTGTTATACGAAATTCATTCAGTAGTTGTGTGTGTTATTCCTGCCGAAAATGTGGATGTCACTTTTAACTTTATAAACATTACACTTAATACGATTACTGAAATGAATAGAGATAAAAAAAAGCAGTTAATTATTTTACTGCTCGTGTGTGTGTTTTAAGAGATAAAAGGCAATAAAAGTTCATTCCTATAGTAGATTCGCATCAACCGTGCATCTGATATCTAGGCCAGTCCCTTACGACGCTCCTGATTGGCTGTTGATAAGCCAATCGCAGGGCTGGAAACTGTCCGTGTCTCTAGAGAGTTCACATAGGCAGGATGTAGTATGTTCCACCTCTCCTGAGGGATACTTTTAAAAGACGTATCACTCAGGAGAGGTGGAACATACATCCTGCCTACCTGAACTCTCGAGAAAGACTGAGAGTTTCCAGCCCAGAGACTGGCTTATAACAGCCAATCAGGAGCGTCGTAAGGGACTGGCCTAGACATCAGATGCACGGCTGATGTGAATCTACTGTAGTTTTAAGGTAGGGCACCGAATATTTAGTTACAAATACTGACATTCTGACGCTATAATATTATGATTCTCTCTCTCTCTCTCTCTCTCTAAGACACCACAGACTCACCAGCGGTAAAGTTGTGGTTAATGGTGGTCACCATACCCCCGACGGCCAAAGTGCCCAGAAGGACAACCGGAAACTCGGGGGCATTTTGGCAGTAGAGGGCTACGTTCTTGCGCGCCCCGGGGGGCATGACCTTGTTGACGGCGGCGCCCCAGCGGAGGGCGCGGTCTATCATGCCGCCGTAGGTGTACTTGCGTCCCGTGATCCCGCATTCCTGGAGAAGGGAAAAATATATTTCCTGAAGAAGGAATAAATATATTTCCTGAAGGAGGAATAAATATATTTCCTGAAGGAGGAATAAATATATTTCCTGAAGGAGGAATAAATATATTTCCTGAAGGAGAAATAAATATATTTCCTGAAGAAGGAATAAATATATTTCCTGAAGAAGGAATAAATATATTTCCTGAAGAAGGAATAAATATTTTTCCTGAAGAAGGAATGGATATATTTCCTGAAGGAGGAATAAATATATTTCCTGAAGAAGGAATGGATATATTTCCTGAAGGAGGAATAAATATGTTTCCTGAAGGAGGAATAAATAGATTCTAAACATTATAGTAATGAATATATGAGTAAAAATGAATAATAATAAGATTAGAAATAATTGATAATAATATAAAGTAATATTATAAAGATTAGAGAGAATAAATAATAAACATAATATGAAACAGAGAATGGCACAGTTTCCCTAAAGCTCTCTGTGCAAGGTTATCTTTAAATATATGAACTTAGACATTACTGGATCTATGTTTATTTAATATTAATAATAAAAATAATAATAAATATGATTATTATTATCATCATCATTATATAACTAATGATATCCACTGGAACTTATTATTATTAATATTATCATTATTGTTATTCTAGTAACAATAATAATAATAAAAACCCCAGCAACTTACAGTGGCATAATAATATGATAAAAATAATATTAATATAATTATTATCATCATTATTGTTATTATTCTAATAATAATGTCCACAGCAAATTATTATTATATATATATATAATATAATACATAAAAAGTTATCCACTACAACTTATCATTATTATTAGTATCATTATTGTTATTCTACTAATGATAATGATAATGATAACCACAGCAACTAACAATGGTATAATATTAATAATTAATAATAATATAATTATTATCATTATTGTTATTATTTAATAATCTCCACAGCAAATTATTATCATATATAATATAATACATACTAATGATATCCACTGCAACTTATGATTATTATTGATATCATTATTGTTTTTCTAGTAATAATAATAATAATGAATATTGATCTAATTATTATTGTCATTATTGTTATTATTCTAATAATAATAATCTTCACAGCAAATTATTATTATAATGCATACTAATTATATCCACTGTAACCTATTATTATTATTAATATTATCATCATTGTTATTCTAGTAGTAATAATAATAATAATAATAATAATAATAAAATATGTTTTGTTAAATAGGATGGCAGCATCAGTGGAATTGATTTTATATATGGTCTTTTCAATTCTTCTTATTAACAAAACATGTTTGAGAGAGGAACTCCTACTTTCATATATTAATAATAATAAAAATAATAATAATAATAATGGTAACCACAGCAACTTACTATGGCATCATGTGCGGACCAATTTCTCGCCCTGCTGAACAACAGGTCTGGCACGGTCGAGTTCGGGAGTTCGACCGGAGGGAACGGGCTGCGGACGACATTCTCCTCCTTCCTGTCGTTCGCCTCTCTTCTTTGGAATTAATAAATAAATAAATGAATGAAACGTCACAGTATATATATATATATATATATATATATATATATATATATACATATAATATAATTATTTATATACTATATATATATATACATATAATTTATAAATTTATATCTAAATATATATATATATATAAAATATATATATATGTATATGTGAGAGTGAGACCTAGGCAGTGAATAATGTACCTGGTATTTAGGTGACTGTGGTGGAGTGAGGGGCAGAATTATGCATTGATATAGCTTCATAATACCACGTATTGTTGGCATCTAATGATTCAACTGATTGTCAGTACGTAATTATATACATTAGGATATAGCAGTTTTCATACGCGTGAGGAAGTGTTCACACTCATACATACATCATACTGAAGTATGAATCTGACTTGACAGTCTTAGTGTGAAATTTCATATTAACATAAAGATTTACTAAGAAACACACAAAACCCTAAAAGGGGGTTTGTTCATAATTAAACAGTAGAGTGAAATATAAAATAATATAAAATTAAAGTATTATCAGTAACAAAGAAACAAAAAACAAAACCATTAGAGTTAATGGGTTAGTAACTGAATTAGGACCCAAGCCCTTACGTACACCGACAGAAAATTAGAAATCGTCGACAGAAAGAAAAATGCTGGTTTTAATTACGCGAGCGACGAAAAGAACGACAAACAGTCGCTGGCATTTACAGCCATAACAGGATGAGGTACGAGGCCACCACTACTTATGGCGAATGAGTAAATTTACGAGGAGCGCTTATTAGAATTTACGGCATTTTACGAGAAGATGCGAGAATTTACGAGATAATGCGAGCATGTGCAAGGTATTACTAGAAATTGCGAGTTACTACGAGAAATTGCGAGTTATTACGAGAATTTGCGAAATATCACGAGAATTTCCGAGATACTAGAAATTGATAGTTATTACGAGAATTTGCGATATATTACGAGAATTTATTCGAGTTTGCGAGAAATTCCGATATTTACGAGAAATCACGAGAATAATAATAAAAATAGAAAAATAAATTGAATTAAAATGTGAATTTACCGTCTGGAAATGTGACATCTCATATTAGCATTTAAAAGTCATTGGTAAAATTTATATAAAATTGCATTTTGTATCAACAGACTGTCCTACTGTATAGACCTATATATACCACACCCAACCCCCTCTCCAGCTAAATTTAACTGAAGTCCTATTCTAACATTATCATTATTTTTTATTATTATTATTATTATTATTATTATTATTATTATTATTATTATTATATTATTATTATTATTACAACTGGAGAGTATTTCGCGATATGAATCATCGGGAGGACTCAATTTAAGAGATATTGTTGCTTAAAATGTATGTATTGCAGAAAATAAATCAATCAATTAATCAAGGTATAAGTCTCGATATTGTCCGCGTATGATCACGGCAGGGGGGAAAGGGAGCGGATCGTATAGGTGCTGTCAGGGTCTACTCAATATATAGTGGTAGGTCGCGCTGATGCAGCCTGGCAGACCGTCGAGCCTGGGGCATGACGCCCCTGGGCGTTGCGTGACTGTGTGACGTCATATGCCCCAGCCTCGATTGTCTGCCAGGCTGCAACAGCGCGACCTTCAACGACGAGAAGTGTCTTGAAAGAAACTTGTTCCAAACAATAGCAGGGACCAGGAACCCTCTGCACCACCAACCAATGAAAACTCAGCGAGCGGTTGACCCCTGCTGACCTATCATTATATATTGAGTAGATCCTGACAGCACCTACAATCTACTATGACCCAATGCCGTGATCATACTCGGATGATACCGACTTGGCCGCTGCAAGAATTATAACCCAACATTGACTTTTACCTTGATTTATATTATTTACTTTCTGTAATAACTAAGTTTTAAGCAACAATATCTCTGAAATTGACTTATCTAATGAATCATATTATTGATTAATTCTATTAGTTTATGAATCATATTAATGAATCCATTATTATTATTATTACTTATTATTACTATTATTATTATTATTATTATTATTATTATTATTATTATTATTATTATTAACAAATACTCAGTAGCATGAGCCTTCAAATGGAGAAATATATCCACAGTTATGTATATGTACATATGCATAACTGGATTTGTTTCTCCATTATTATTATTATTACTTATTATTATTATTATTATTATTATTATTATTATTATTATTATTATTATTATTTTATTATTATTATTATACCCACAGACGTCCCTGAATCGCTTCAGCCTATGAGTCGAGGTCACACACAAATTCTATAGACATACGTATAGAACAAACACACTTCACTCTTCAGCAAATTTGAACTGAAATTCTGCTATAATATTTCCATTAGATACTTTGAAATACAATAGAACAAACACAAAGAAGCGGCTTATCTCTTTAAGCCAAGATTCTAGGTCACACACACACATACATGGATTTTGTCCCTAGGAGATGGTTTAGAATTTCTGACAATCTAACCGACAGTTGACTCAGAATTTCTGACAATGTAACTTGCAGTTGACTCGGAATTAATGTCAAAGCAACCGACATTTGACTCAGACTTTCTGACAATGTAAATGACAGTTGATTCAGAATTTCTGACAATGTAAATGACTGTTGACTCAGAATTTCTTTCTGACAATGTAAATGACTGTTGACTCAGAATTCTGACAATGTAAATGACTGTTGACTCAGAATTTCTGACAATGTAAATGACAGTTGACTCAGAATTTCTGACAATGTAAATGACTGTTGACTCAGAATTTCTGACAATGTAAATGACTGTTGACTCAGAATTTCTGACAATGTAAATGACAGTTGACTCAGAATTTCTGACAATGTAAATGACTGTTGACTCGGACTTTCTGACAATGTAACTAACAGTTGACTCGGAATTTATGTCAAAGCAACCGACAGTTGACTCAGAAATTCTGACAATGTTACTAACAGTTGACTCAGAATTTCTCACAGTGTTACTAACAGTTGACTCAGAAATTCTGACAATGTAACTAGCAGTTGACTCAGACTTCTGACAATCTTATTTACTGTTGACTTAGACTTTCTGACGATGCAACTAACAGTTGACTCAGAATTTCTGACAGTGTTACTAACAGTTGACTCAGAATTTCTGACAGTGTTACTAACAGTTGACTCAGACTTTCTGACAATATAACTAGCAGTTGACTCAGAATTTATGTCAAAGCAACCAACAGTTGACTCAGAAGTTATGACACTGTAAGTAACAGTTGACTCAGAATTTATGCCAAAGCAGCCTTATAATAACACAAACCATGGTTTCAATAATTCTCAATTTCAGCTTAAAGTACATTATAGTACTACCACAGTCAAGTTTGGTAAAAAAAAAAAAAAAAGGGAAGAAAAGTGAGGAGTATTTCCCTTAGAGTTTTCCAAACCTGGCTTCTTCATACTTCTTAGATACTTTGCCTTAGTTCCAGAGGTCCTTTATTCCTCACACCAGAAGAAGTCATGTGACTGGAATATTACAAATCCAAGGAAAGGTGCAATACATTACTACCCAAATATGATTTTCCTTGCAATTTAATATATTATTTTTTTAATGTGTTAATTTTTTTATTTATTTTTCTACTTTTTTTAATTTAAGATTTTTTATTTTTTACTTTCTTCGATAAGTGGGGTCTCTTCTTCTTTCTGTATTTCCCTTTACCCTCCTCTTACTTCTTCCTAATGGACACCTTAATATTCTTTGGAAGCTTAAAGAATTTCAAGTCAGTGGCCCCTTTGGTGGACTTGCTCCAAATGAATAGGTTCCATCTTCCGAAAAATAATAATAATAATAATAATAATAATAATAATAATAATAATAATAATAATAATAATAATAATATAATAATTATAATAATAATTCTAACCCAGCATAGCAGTTTCATTTTCCCTAACTTCGATATACCACATAACTTGTTTCTAAAATGTAAATAGAGAGAGAGAGAGAGAGAGAGAGAGAGAGAGAGAGAGAGGTCTACTAGACATTTAGGAAGGAAATAACCAAATGTATGACGTAATGGTACGAAAACAGAACTTGTGCCAATCCTAGCTGACCTGTTGCACTCATGCCTTGCTCAGTAAAATAGTAGCTTTTATCTCTTCTTTTTTTCTATTTTTTCTATATTTTGTTTGTTTGTTTGTTAGTTTGTATGTTTTGCCTCTGAATATCGTTACCCACTAAATCTGTCATCATTTACAGGTCGTGGAATGAAATATAAACTTTCCACGACACTGATGTCGAATCTTGATATCGTTAAAAGCAAGCCATTAGCCTAATTTTAATATATATATAAAATATATATAATATATATATATATATATTATATATATATATATATAACCTATATATATATATATATATATATATATATAGATATATAATATAATATATATATTAAAAATATATATATAAAATATATATATATATTAATATATATAATATATAATATCTATATATATATATATCTATATACGTACATATATATATGGGGATACAATCCACAATGAAGTAAATTCCTCTGTGTAGTTTAAAATATATATTACTTGTATAGGATTAAAGCTTTCGACCATCAACTGTGGTCTTGTTCACTAAAGTGTGATATGTCACCTCAAGGAACTGACAAGAAAGAGCACAAGCATTTGAAAAAACAACGGTTAGGAACAAGCTAGTTCAAATTATGAATGATCAGGCGGTTGAGCCCTCGTTCTTTCCAGAATTAGTCTTGATCTTCGTGGGGGAATGTTTCTATTGTCAAATGCTTGTTCTATGGTGGTGGGTGGTTAGTAGGAGAAATGACCTGAGTGGAGTAAACAGGAGAGGAAGCAGCATCGTTATTAGCACATATATTTCTAAAGTTTGAAATTTTCCCTTTCCTACATATCTCCTCACAAATAGCTGTATTTCTGTAATGCCAGTATTTCCTGCAAAGGTCTCGTTTAATGAAATTAACGCCCCTTCTACTACTCGTCTCAAAGTCCGTCGTTACATGCAAAAAACAACCTTTTGTACCTTTAAAATTTATAGCGTGGTTTTTCTACCATGTATGTTGCGCAATTGCACTGTATGAACTTCCCCTTCTGCAGCAGCAACGTGTTCTTCCCTTCTCTTATCAATGGAACGTCCGCTTTCTCCCACGTAACATTCATTGCAATCACCTACAAGGTATTACTATACTCCTACATTCTCTCTATATACCCGGTTATTTTTAATGAGTTTCTTCTTGATTGTACTATTGTACTGAAAAAACTACGTTGAAGCCGTTCTTTTTTCCTTTAAGCTGCCTAGAAATTTATTAAGTTCTCTGTATAAGGAAGAGCAAGAGATGCCTTAAAATCTGCCTTTTCAAGTTATATCATGGAGGCGGGGCGTTAAAACATCGATCTAGCTTTAGATAGAGACTGTAGTATATAAAAAACTTTGGGTAACAGTTTAGTAAAACTATCTACCAAGAAATTTATTTCGGCGTCAATGAACTATGCACATAGATAAATTTTGTCATTTGATTAACATTTGCGTTGAATCTACAATTTTTGAGTTTAATGGTTCGTTCTATCAACAAAAATCCGGGGTCTCGATGGGCTCACCTCTCTCCCCTATATTGGCTAACTTATGTATGGAATTTTTCGAAAAAGGTTTACGTTGGACACACTACCAGAAGACATCAAGCCTGAAATTTGGGTTAGGTATGTAGATGATGTTTTTATTGTTTATAGACACGGCGAGGAAGCCTTTCATAGGTTTTAGAGTTGCTAAATGGTTTTTTGCCCTCTATTAAATTTACAGTGGAAAAGGAAATGGAAAATAGGCTTCCCTTTCTAGATATGGTAGTTCATAGAGACACAGTGAGTAGTGACTTTAAATTCAGCGTGTATAGGAAGAACACCCACACAAACACCTATATCCATTACTTTTCATATCATGAACCGAAAGTAAAGCACAACGTTTTAAACCAATTGTTTTTTCGAGCATACCGAATATGTGATCCCCAGTTCATTGACGCCGAAATAAATTTCTTGGTAGATAGTTTTACTAAACGGTGTTACCCAAAGTTTTTTATACTACAGTCTCTATCTAAAGCTGGATCGATGTTTTACGCCCCTCAGATATAACTGAAAAAGCAGATTTTAATGCATCTCTTGCTCTTCCTTATAACAGAGAACTTAATAAATTTTCTAGGCAGCTTAAAGGAAAAAGAACGGCTTCAACGTAGTTTTTCAGTACAATAGTACAATCAAGAAGAGACTCATTAAAAATAACCGGGTAATAGAGAGAATGTAGGAGTATAGTAATACCTTGTAGTGATTGCAATGAATGTTACGTGGGAGAAAGCGGACGTTCCATTGATAAGAGAAGAACACGTTGCTGCTTGCAGAAGGGGAAGTTCATACAGTGCAATTGCGCAACATACATGGGAGAAAAACCACGCTATAAATTTTAAAGGTACAAAGGTTGTTTTTGCATGTAACGACCGGACTTTGAGACGAGTAGTAGAAGGGGCGTTAATTTCATTAAACGAGACCTTTGCAGGAAATACTGGCATTACAGAAAATACAGCTATTTGTGAGGAGATATGTAGGAAAGGGAAAATTTCAAACTTTAGAAATATATGTGCTAATAACGATGCTGCTTCCTCTCCTGTTTACTCCACTCAGGTCATCTCTACCACCCAACCACCATAGAACAAGCAGTTGACAATAGAAACATTCCCCCACGAAGATCAAGACGAAAATTCTGGAAAGAACGAGGGCTCAACCGCCTGATCATTCATAATTTGAACTAGCTGTTTCTAAACCGTTGTTTTTTCAAATGCTTGTGCTCTTTCTTGTCAGTTCCTTGAGGTGACATATCACACTTTAGTGAACAAGACCACAGTTGATGGTCGAAAGCTTTAATCCTATACAAGTAATATATATTTTAAACTACAAGAGGAATTTACTTCATTGTGGATTGTATCCCCATTTACTTAGAGGTACGACAACTGGCTTCTGCATATATATATATTACTACTATCAAATTGTTTTGTATAGGTATTATTCATTGTCTCCCAAAACAAACCGGCATGTATTTTGAACATCAAGATTTCGAAAATGCATACGTGTAATATTAACATTATTTTGAAACTAAGATAGCGACTTATGTTACAATGTTTTGGTTGTTGGTCAAGTTCGGGATTGAGTTAGTTTTACCTATTGTCAGTATGTGATCCTTTTTCGTTAAATATGATTGTTAAATTAAATTTTGTGATATAATTTGTTAAACATAGTTTTGTAAGTTTCACTTGTCGTTTGACCTCCTCTCGAGTATAACAATTGTTTGCTTGTTATTCGTGTTTGTCTTTAAGGAGGTTGTGTGTGTGTTCCCTCCCCTGTGGATAAGGGGGCGTAACTTCTTGGCTTCTGGGAGGAGAAAGGCATTCGTTCTCTGGACCTTGTCACATTTGGAATATTTTGACCTTGCTTCGTGCACAAAGAGTACTGCCGTCTCTGGCTTCTTGGTGGTTGCAGCCTCTGTTGGTGATTTGCCCTTATCTGCAGTACCCTAGGATTTTTAAATATCAGCTATCTTCAAATTGGAAGATCTCTTCAGATAACCTATCTGGACGTCCTTGGGATTTCACCGCACCACCTCTGGTTCAGTTATAAACCCAGGGGGATCACGCTATCCCATGGTAAGGATTTTGATACCTTTGTTACTGATCACGGCTGTGATTCTGTTGTGACTGCTCGACTGGGCCCAGAGTTATTTAACCACCTGTAGTACCACTCCTCCAGACGTGGAGGATTCCGTATTCTTCAAGGAGAATAATAAGCATTATTGATAACTAAGCTTTTTAGTGACAAGTTTGGTTTACATAAGAATTAGCCTGTAAATCGTCAGGATATTCTTTCTTTTCGATTTCCTTCTCCTTTCTGGGCCCCCTTATTTTGGTTTGAGTGTTGGTTATGCTATCTTAATTTTGTATACGTGTTTTGAGTTATTATGAAGTGTGATAGTAGTTCATTTATTTCCTGTACTCGAAGAGGTTCAGGTGTAATTTCTATCTGGTTATTTATGTATTAAATTTATGGTTTTTCGTTGTGTTTGTTTACTCGCCCCTTGAATTCATCCTTGCACTTTGAAAAGCGAATTTGTGGTATGATTCCACCTTATTGTGGACTTCATATCAGTGGTATATGGATACTTAAAAGAGAAAATTGAATAGTCTATTCTGGTGACGGTAAAGCGAGCCGTTACACTATGTATGTGCGTGAATGTTTGTGATGTGTTTGTGTTAATATACATGTATGTTTGAAATAAAGAGGCAAATCTGAGGTGCGTTTATTACTTCTTGCCCCTAAATATAAGGCACCCACCACAGTAATATATATATATATATAATATATATATATATATATATATATATATATATAGATAGATATATATATATGGAAACAAAGTCACGACAGACACTCTTCCAGTCGTAACAATTTGAATCCAGAACATGGGAGTGAATCAGTCACGCATTTGCAACACGAATAATCCTCATCATGATGCTTTATCTTGCAAGCTGAACCAAACAAAAACACATCTTTCCAGGTTTTCGAGCAAGCATTAATGCATAACTTACAGTCGATCTGCAGTTACGACTTTTAACAAAGACGTAGGACAATTACAGGACAAAAAACATAAACAACCACACACATCGAATACCTGGCTTGTGCCTAGACCGAGCGACCACACTGAACGAAAATGTTCAACATAGCACACTCGCAGCGTCGCACTGCGAACAACAGTCAGGTACAAATATTCCAAAAGTTATTCCAAAAGCCACAACTTCAACAGATCACCCAAGCAAAAGAATTAGGCGGAATTGTGCAACGAACAAAACGGACTTACTTTCCAGACGCGATGCTCTGCATGCATCGGCCTAGTGGTGGCCTACCTCGGCCAACGGCACTGCATTTCCTGAGAATTTGTGCTCCCGTGTGAATCGACTTCATTGTGGAGGTTGATTGCTAGCCTGGAAAATTAATGCAGAGTCTCGTGTTATTTCCACTGTCGGATTTAAGGCACTGATGTCAGTGTCAATGTTTACAAAAAGCCAGGGATACAATATTATATACTATCACGTAAAGCGCATGAACAAAGTGTGCATGAAGTAGGCCCATATACTTGAGAGCTGTCTGTACCAGAGTTCAAAAAAGTCCACATTACTACTACACTAATAATGATGATAATAATAATAATAATAATAATAATAATACAAAGAAAAAAGTAACACTCAACAGTCATCAAATGAGATAGAAAATAAAATGTACATGTACTGTCGGCCAACGAAGAATTGGCGTAGTTTCTTAATTCAGTGTTCGTTATGGAAATATTCCATACGAAGGTGCCAGATTATTTACTTAACAATAAATAACATTTCCTTTCAAAGGTTCTACCCTTGAAATAAATTACATTAGAATTGAATAGACTTATTCAACGCATTTAAGATAATTTTTTTGCTAAGTAAGGAAAATATATACCGATGGGTCCACGAATTATAATTTTATTCTCAGCACAAGCGTTTTGAAGTTGGCTTTTGCTGCCGCTCGAGTCTTGACCCAATGTATCGTACTGCACTGGGGTGTTGTCATTTCGTCTCCTACAGCCGATAAATAATACATTCTTTAATAAAAATGTTTAATGCAACTAATTTTGTCCTTTGTTCAATAAAATAATTTGCATGACACATTTAGTGGACCTAAATTTGACTCCTGATTTTCACACATGATTAGCCTAGGTCTATTTTCAGCAGTATACTCTCTCGGGTACATAATGTGAAAGAATATTTAAATCGACAATATCTATATAAATCTGCTTTATTTGATTATTCCCGTTATTCTTGTTTTATTAGCCATGTTCTGCTTTTTTCTTATCCTTTTCATACTTGCTTAACATAATTTACTCAGACCTAGCTATCCAAAGTCAAAAAGCAATCATAAAAAAATCAAACTAATATAAATCAGTCTTTTATTTTTTATCGAAACCTTTGAATATCGTCCTGTTTCATCTGGACACGTTGGAAAGCTGTGGGAGTCAAAACTGACAAATACATTAAGAGAGTCTTACTTTCATTAAAGCTTTCTTGGTTGATCTTTCTGTAGCTATTAATTTCTTCTAAATAGAAATTAATTAAAATTAGTTTCACATATATGACTAGACCTACTAACATAAGCATATTATAAGTAGCTGAAAGGATAAGTAGCTGAAAGGTGACGTTCTCGTTTAAGTCTATTACATTTTTTTTTTTTTTAATAAAACCTATTGCTTTAATCAGAGGTTGCTCTTTGACAGCTACAATAATCATACAGGGTATAACACAAGTGTATGCAAATATTTTGGGGAATGAAAGATAAAGCATCTTTGAACAGAAAATATTTTATAAACATGCATTTTAAGTCTTCCGTTGTCGGTGAGGGGAATATTGAAATAACCGTCATCAGTAGTGATGCTTTCATGCGATGGAGTTTGTAACGAGAAGTGGGATCGAGTCGCTTAAGATATGGAGGGGAGGGGTGGTGGTGTATAGGAGTAATGGAGAGATTAGGCCGATGTTAATAAAGCATCTCCCTATAAATGTATTATTTAGGATTTGAAGAAAAAAAATGCATGCAGAATTGAAACTGTTTCCCTCCCTATCCGTGGTATTCACTGGCCACCAATAAAAAACAAAACAAAACGAGTAAGCCTAACTGAATCTCTCATCCATCAGTGATAAGTTTGCTTATTCATTAGACTTATTCATTAGACCTATCAAAGATTTCAAGTGTATTTTTAAAAATCTCTATCTCTCCATCTAAAGTATTCATCAGACCGCAGTCATAGGCGAAGAGGTAGTCATGATTTCCTGGTTCAGCAATATCGTGACGAGGCGCTAGAATTCAAAATTCTCAAATGAATGTTGTTCAGCAACATTTACACTGCTGTATTGTCTTGCTCTCTTGTGGTGCTTCGAGGTGTTCCACCTCTAGGCCCATGTTCTAAACTTTGCCATTCTCTAAACAATTTGATTCATCTATGTATGATTCTCTCCGGTATATTAAGCTTTCTTGATATCTTTCCAACAGGAACTTGCACCGAATGCAGTGCAATAATTGTCTCTCGCTCAGCGAGGGATGTTTCTTAGACTGATAGAGAAATGACACATTGACATTAGATTCCCGTGCACATAACGACATCAAAAGCACTAGAGTGAGGTCGCAAGGTTCTCACTGTTTGGTTATGGAGGAGTTATGGAGTTCCATTTGACAACGTCTGTGTGAGAGAGAGAGAGAGAGAGGGTGTAATTGCTGTATAGATAGTTAACGACTGAATTGGCTGTTGGTGAGTTCTGGGTTGTCTGCTGGTGCAGCTGGAGTTAGTGGTTAGAAGCTGTGATGATCAGTAGTGTCGGCAGCGGTCTGTGAAGGCATTGATAGCAGTAGTCAGTTAAGTTTTGTGTTTTGTTGTTTAGTTGTTGTGAGTTGATATTGTTTGCATTGGAGTTGTTGTGTCTGTGCTCATGGATTTGTTGTGCTTGTGAGCTTCTGTTGAGTTATATGTGAGTTGTTGTTGTTTGTGAGCTGTTGTGACTTCTTGGTGTTGTTAGTGGGTGTGTGTTGCCTTTTTGTGCTTTTTTTGTGTTAATGATTGTTTGTGCAGTGGTCTTTTGTTGTGGTTGTATTCCTTGTTTGTTGTTGGGTTGTGGTTGTTCCTTGGTTGTGTGACTGAGGGTGAGTTTGGCAGCTGGATTAAGTTTATGTTGGGGGTGGGGGCGCGGCTTTGCCCGCCTGCTTTTAAGCTTGTGATCCCTCATTATTTTTTGGCGCCCAACGTGGGGCTGTTGGTGTGGCAGCTGCAGGACGATTAGGCTATTGAGTTGTGTGATTGGTAGAGAAAGTGAGGATGGAAGGGTTGGAGGAGATAGAGAAGCTGAAGGAGGAGCTGAGGTTGGCGAGGGAAGCTAAGGAAAGGTTGGAAGTGGAGAATGAGAGGTTGAGGGTAGAGTGTGAGGAGCGAGTCAGAGGAAATGAGAGGAATGCTAAGGAGTGCGAAAGTGGAAATGAAAGAAGAGGTGAAAGGAGCGGAAGAGAGAATGGTTGAGAAAATATACAAAAAATTCGGGGTAATGATGAATGCAGTGCAAAAGATGATGCAGGAAATGATAAAGGGATTCATGGGAGAGGGAGCTGTAAAAGGTAGGCCTATACTGGGTTTGTGACGGGCTAGGAGTGGTAAAGAAAGTGGAAGAGCGAGTGGATGAGAGTATGAGTGACGAAGGTGATTTGGTTGTGATGGGTAAGGGAAAGAAGGGGAAGATACAGGATAAGGATAAACCTGAGGATAAGAATAAGAAGGGGACTGAGGAAAAGAAGAAGACTAAGGCAAAGAAGGTTAGTAAGGTTGACGGACAGGATGAGACTAGGACTGAATACATTGGGGAAAGGGATGAGAGTGATTTAGATATCGGTGAGTGGAAACAGGTGGGTAGAAAGAAGACGGGTAAGAACAGCGTAATCAAAAGTATGGACGCGAGTATGGAAGTGGACTCGCTGTATCGGAAGAGGGAAAGAGGGGTCAGAATGGAAGTAGAGAGTGAGTGAGAGTGAGCAGGAAGTATGAAAGGCGGTGTATATGAGAGAGGTACCCCGATGTGCACAATAGGAGGAATATGGTAGTAGGGACATAGGGGACTTTTTTTAAGGAATATGAGAAGTATTGTGAGGCTAAGAATGGGGATAACAAGAGTGTCTGGGCAAGAGAGTTAGGTAGCTTTTTGACGAGATTTTTGTTGAGTATGTATGGGGTAATGATGAGTGTAGGGAATGAGCCGTATGAGAGTATGAATGCTAGGATTGTAGACACAGGCAAAGAGGATAAAGAGTAGTGTTTGATATAGGAGAAAGCATGATTTTGAAGAGACAAGAATGAATGTTGGTGCGTAGTCAATGTAGTCTGTCTGTAGGTTAGAAACATTAGCCAGGAAAAAGTTTGGGGATGAGGGGATAAATGAGTGTAAGGAGTTAGTGCAAAAGTTGTTGGCGATTGTACCAGAGAGTGTATATGAGTTTATGAATCT
Organism: Macrobrachium nipponense; assembly: GCF_015104395.2. Lineage (NCBI taxonomy): Eukaryota > Metazoa > Arthropoda > Malacostraca > Decapoda > Palaemonidae > Macrobrachium > Macrobrachium nipponense. Next base: position 36,983,632 of record NC_061097.1, read on the forward strand.
GAAACGTAAGGAGAAATTGCGATGGACGAATGAAAGGTTATAGTCTACTGAAAGAAAATTCCACATGGAGTGGTAATGTTGAGAATCCAATGTTTTTTTGCATTTTCTAATACTACAGGGTATAACAATTAAAAAACTGCCGGGTGACACTCTGTCACCTTTGGGGAAAATTATCTATGCACTAAGTAAGTTTGAGGTATTTATGCGACAAAAAATCTCTACAAGTTTATACTTCTGCGTGACATTTTTATCAATCTCTTCTTTCGAACAGGTAAATAGTTTTATTTATTGTTATTTGGAAAAATACATGGCCATAATTGAGAAGAAAATTACTAATATTCAGAAAAAAAGCCTTGTGAAAAATCAATTAAAGACGTATAAATACTAGTTATCATTATTACACCGCACAAACTGTGATAGATCGTTAATGCATTTAGCTAGCTATCATTTAAAATGTTTCTAAGAGTAGCCTTTTCTTCATTTTTTTTCTTATTCTTTTTCACTTCTATCTTTCATCAGTTTAGCGAATCGGTTCAAACACTCGACTGAACTTTTACATCGACAAAACAATGTACTACATCCTACAGATGCCTTCATGCAACTGCAATTTGCACATGTGTTCCCTTCAATAGCACTAGAACATTTAATAAGCTGCCGAAAATATTCTGGAGCACATGATACTCCTTTGGGTGAGGTAACTGCCGCTAGAAAAGTATGATTGGGGTCAAAATCCCACCCAAAATCAGTCGGGTCCATAACAAGTGGATTGGCTTTATCAGCATATTTCCATCGGGCAGCCCATAGTAGGTGACACCGATAAACATGGTATCTAAATGCAGTTGGAGGCAGTGTCTTTAACTGGGGAGCTCCTATAACTTTATTGGCAGAGTAATTTTCTCTGTCATACCGCATACCTAATGTCAAACATGGTGTCAGAGGCTTTTGACAGTATGCCGTAGCAGCGTGATGTAAAAGTAGTTGCTTATTGTATTATATCCGACAAGTTCCCATTGAATTATCACCAAGCCCAGCAGTCTGGTAACCTTGCCGCCTTACAACATTGACAACAGTTGCCTTTCCTATTTGATGTAATTGTGATGTCTCACAACAGATAAAGCATGTGCTGCTAAAATGTTTGAAACTCTGGGGTGGTGTTTTTCAACACTAGCTTTGATGTTTATTGGACTACGTCCCCCAGAAGTAGCTTCCATCATTACTGCACACTTTAGGTTATGCTTGTGGTAATGGTGTATTAAAAGTCCAAAAACATCTGTATCACCACATATCAACTCCAGCCTTTATTAAATTGAGCAGCTGATGGATTATTATGACATTAGTTTCTTCTTGAGTGCTGGGAAGGTCCTCGTGTGGTTCCTCTTGACCACTTTGAATAAGAGTGGGGATGGCAGAAGGCCCAGTGATCACTAGCTTATTTTTGTGACTTCTTTCTACAACTTTCTCTGTCAGTCTCTGAATGATATACTGAATTACCTGAATTTTGTTTATGGTGACAGAGAGAGAGAGAGAGAGAGAGAGAGTCACACTTTGACTAGGGAGAGGGCTGATCATACTAAGTTTGTATTTTCAACTACTTGACGTAGCTCTTGACTCTCTTGTGTCCTTTTTGATGCTATCTTATCAAGTCTTTCCAGTATGTATGAGCAATAAGCATTACAATAGTTACTAACAGTTCCTTTATTGGGCCAAGTTATTACCCACATTATTGAGATGTCTTTTGTAGCAGTCTTTATCTGGTATATTCTCTTTGCATTCATTTACAATGGGTGGAAGCAATAGTTTTTGCAGCTGTTTGAACATCATCATTCTCTTCTTCTTTTGACAGCTTTATGGGATGACTTGCAGATGATTTATGAATAATAATCCTAGCGTAACTATAAGCAAGCAGCACTAAGTACTCGTTTTCTAAAATATCCATTGACACTTTAGCTTTCCACCATGGGCAATTTAAACTTGAAGAAGATTAACTGAATTATCATGTCTGGGAATAGTCTTTTCTTCATTTCAGTTATACAAGCATTTAGTTCAGGAGTATTATCCATGTCAGTCATATCTGAAGAAGAGCTCTGTTTTACAGTATTTTCGTTTAAGAAACGTTTGATAGCATTTTCGGTGGTATCGTCCATCTGCAGCATGAAGATCTGCTGTTGCTCCACTTGGTCAAGTTCTGCTTCAGAGCCCCACTGATCATTACGCAATTTACAAACATTTCATATAGCTTATTTAAAAGATTTCTGTATCACCACGGTCTGATGTGCGGCATACTGATGCCTTGTCACACGTTTCAGGATGGCGCGGATCGGATTTAATTGTACAGGCATTTCCACAAAATATACAATGTTCTTTCAGTATGATTATTGCCATATACCTTTTCTTTTCTTTCTTTAGGGGGAAGTTTGGGTAATGGGTGATTGCTTCTGATGTTTCTTTAAGTATCGGGAGATATGCAGAGAAGATAAACGTTTAAGTTGATATACAATCTTTGTGAGATAACACTGTTGTATCTGATTCCAATCTGTGATACAATTCATCACCTCTCTTTTTACTTGCTTTGATTATTCTATTCGTTGATGTTTGCTTAATATCAGTTGAAGTGCCTTTACAAAAGGGATGATCTTTAAAAATACAGTCGTTCATCCTGGAAAAGAATTGTATTTTTCTCTGAAATTTGTTGCTCATGAAAAATCGAATGGCGATAATTCACTAGCTGATATACTAAAGTTATAAAAGAGAAAGGTGTACAAATGTAGCCTATATCAGCGATATATAACAGTATGCTAATATTTAAACTAAAGAACAAACAACTGATAATTCATAAAAGCCTGATAAACCAATCTTTATCTAAAGTTCTTAAAAGTAATCTTTATACTACAAGTGTCTTCATAAATTTCACCTTATCTTAAAATCTGAAAAACAAAAATTATAATCTGCAGTTCTGTGAATTACTAAACTCATAATTATAATTTCTAACGCATATCAAATACATCCCAAATGTTTATGAGCTATCTGGAAAACACATTTCATAAGAAAAAATTACATGATATTAGAGCCAATCTAAAAATTGTGCCAAAAACGATTATTTTATTATTGGTCATTTTAAAAAATTCCCTAATGGTGACAAGGTGTCACCCGGCATTTCCTGACTCTCCAGACCCTAATGGTATTGAAACAATGGAAAAACATTAGATTCTCACCATTACCCTTTCAAGTGAAATTTTGCCTTTTTTTTCAGTAGACTATTAACATGGAACGACATTTTACAAATAGTAGAAGATTACGAGTTAGATAGGTGTATGAAAGAGAGTAGGAGTGTTAGTGTTAGGACTGAAATAACTGAGGTTGTACCAGAGTTTAAAAGCTATAGGGAGGCAGTTTTGGAAGCGCTGAGGCAAATGGCAGAGCGAATGGTAGATAGGAGCGTTAGGGCAAGTAATGTGAGTATAGTTAGCCCTAAAAGAGATAGGAGTGCGAGTGTGGGAAGAGTAGGGTCAGTTAGTTGTGAGCGAGAGCAGCAGTGTTATAGATGCGGTGAGCCAGGACACAGAAAGAATGAATGTCGGTTGGCGTTAGGAGCGTGCTTCGAATGTGGGCAAACTGGGGCATTTAGTGAGAGAGTGTAAGAAAGATAGGGATATTAAATGTTATAGGTCTGGACAGGCAGGGCACATAGCTAGTGGATGTCGGGGTACCCGTATGAACATGGTTTGCGGCAACTGTGGGAAGAACGGGCATTATGCTAGGATGTGTAAAGAACAGCGTGCAAAAATGTGTTGAGTGTGGAGAGGAGGGTCATGTAGCATGTGTGTGTAGGCGAAAGAGGATGAGTCAAGCTGGGAATTCCGGAAACTAGGTGTTAAGGGGATTCAGTTGGGTGGGTCCTCTTGTATGCGACAGTATGTTCGGAAGAATGCGGTGGGTGAGTGGTTGAGGGTGAATAAATGTGAGCCGAGAGTCAGTGAGCAGATGGGTCTGGAAGATCGGCAGTTGGTGTTGGTTGAGTATGGAAGAAAGCAGAAGAAGGTAAGGAAAGGGAATGGAAGGGAGAAATATGAGCTGCATGATAGAGGGGTTAGTGTTAGGGTAAAATGGTGGATAAGGCATGTAATGCAGATGACTTTGAGGGGAGGAATAATACATATAGCGTGTGTGGGTTTGAATTGTCAGGGTTTAGTGAAGTTTCACCAGGAAGGGAATCAGGTGGTAAGGATGTAGTTGGCAGCATGAATCAGTGTCTTCGGGAGTTTGGCAGGAGTGTAAATGAGGTAAGTGATTTGGTGGCAGAGTTACGAGAGATATTCGGACAAGAGTTAGAAGGGTTAGATGAGATAGTGAATGGGATTTGGGAGGATGGTAGTGAGGGAGATAGTAATGGTAGTCTGACTGGAAGTGGTCTGGGAGAAGTTGATGGCGGTGTAACTGAGAGTGTGTATGAGGGCCCTCAAACAAGATCCAGGGGGCCTGTGTCCGAGCATCCATGGGTGTTGCGGAAGGCTATTTAGTATGGGTGTTGTGAGTGTAAGGAGACGTTGTCATGACGTGGGGGGTCAAAGTATGGAAATATGGAGGAGTTATGGAGTTCCATTTGACAACATCGGTGTGTGTGTGTGTGAGAGAGAGAGAGGGGGAGAGGGTGTAATTGCTGTATAGATAGTTAACGACTGAATTGGCTGTTGGTGAGTTTTGGGTTGTCTGCTGGTGCAGCTGGGGTTAGCAGTTAGAAGCTTTGATCGTCAGTAGTGTCGGCAGCGGTCTGTGAAGGCATTGATAGCTATAGTCTGTTAAGTTTTGTGTTTTGTTGATTTGTTGTTTAGTTGTTGTGAGTTGATATTGTTTGCTTTAGAGTTGTTGTGCCTGTGCTGTTGGATTTGTTGTGCTTGTGAGTTTCTGTTGAGTTATATGTGAGTTGTTGTTGTTGTGAGCTGTTGTGATTTCTTGGTGTTGTTAATGGGTGTGTGTGTCTTGCCTTTTTGTATTGTTTTTTTTGGTTGTTAGTGTGTGTGTGTGTGTGTCTTGCCTTTTTGTATTGTTTTTTTGTATTAGTGATTGTTTGTGCAGTGGTCTTTTGTTGTGGTTATATTCCTTGTTTGTTCCTTGGTTGTTTGCTGTGTTGTTGAGTTGTGGTTGTGTTCCTTGGTTGCTGTTGTGGTCCTTGGGTGTTGTGTTGTTATCGTAGTCCTTGGTTGTTGTGTTGTTGTTGAGTTGTGAGGTTGTGGTTCTTGGTTGTTGTCTAAGTTGTTGGATGTGTGTTACAACGGCCGTATCCAGTGGAGAGTACAGCTCCTCGCCCTGAGTGTGACAAGAAGTGGTTGGCAAGTACATGTGTGTGTGTGTGTTTGTTTGTTTGTTTGTTTGTTTGTTTGTTTTTTTTGGGGGGAGGTGGTGTTGGGGTTGTGTAGGGCAACTGTCCTGTGTGTATTCAGTAGTGTAAAGAGGAAAGTGTGACTGAGGGTGAGTTTGGCAACTGGATTGAGTTAAGTTTATGTGCGGGGGGGGGGGGGGGGGGGGGGGGGGGGGGGGGGGGGGGGTTGGGGGGGGGGGGGGGGGTGGGGGGGGGGGGGGGGGGGGGGGGATTTGCCCACTTGCCTATAAGCTTGTGATCCAACCACAAGGTTATCATTTTTTTTTTTTTTTATAATTTGATAGCATGTTGTGAGTTTCCAATCTTTTCTGTAAAATTAACAAATTGGAATAGTTCAACAACCTTTAAGTTTATTTTGAATTGATAATGTAAGGACTATGTTTATGTGATACTACTGGTGATTTATTCTTTTGATATATATTATAATATTCTGATATATATATATATCTATATATATATATATATATATATATATATATATACATATATTATATATAATAAATAAAGATTAATATAGTATATAATAATATATTATATATATAATATATATATATAATGAAATGTGATTTTATTATTCGTATTTGGCTATTAATAATACGGTTAACAATATGAAAAAGGAATGGTGAGTGAAAAATATCAGATTACGAAAACCAACGAAATATTTTTTTTAAAGTTCGCATCAGATAATTAGGCAAAAGAGTCAAAGAAGAAACTATATTTTGAACCCAGATAAAAGTATGTTAACTAATAAGATAGTATTGAATATCACCAACGCAATAAACAAAGTAATGATTGTACCATAATCGTTGTCTTAAACACAAAAGAAAGATTCAATCATATCACGTCTAAGTTGATGTCTCTTCAATTTGCACCGATAAGTTTGATTACAGAACTCAATTATCGCTATTATCGATCGTTAGTCGCATGAAACTAATGTTTTCTATGGAAAAGCTTAGAAATTAAACATAGAATCTACTTGGAAATGGAAATAACCTCATTATGCTTCTCACATCCAAATTTCTCCCAGGCCAGGTCTTTGAACTCGCTTAAAAAAAAGAAAAAGAAAAAAAAAACGCTCTCTTTACCTCTGAGCTTTCTCAAGTACCCGAAAAGATTACAGTCGCCAGCTGTACTCACGTTCCTTGTCACTGAAGATAATATTAGCACAAAAAAAGCCCTGTGTACACAGAATTCTCATCGAGGGTAACCGGGGAGGGGGAGGGGGTAAGCCAATAATGCCACCTACAATTCGTCGAAGCTGCCTTGTGCTCTACGAACGCAAGAAATGTACGCGATTAGGACCATACGTAAAGTTTCGCCTACAAATTACAATGATGTATTTTTGGGAAGTTACCAGTAAAATCATTGTATTTATCATCATGAATCTTAATTGGTCTTTTTTTATCTCTGAACATTGACCATCGATAAGAAAACGTAAAAAAAAAAAAAAAAAAAAAAAGATAAAACCTTATGTGACATAAAAACACTTAATATATTAAAGTGTACTCCACCTGAATTATCAAATCTACTATATTGTAAGAACGACAATAAGAATTTTTTTTAATGAAAAAGTTAATTATTAATATATTCGGTCTTTCTGATATCAAGTTGAAGCTTAAAGGTATATACTAGACTTATATCACCTCCACTTCCAATATCTTTCACGCGACAACGCCACTTCAAGTGAAGAAAGTAGTCATATAGCGAAAAAATACGATCATTCTTACATGCAATTGCGTACCCACATACACAGCAATTTATCAGTCTAACCTCTTCCCCCCCCCCCCCCCCACACCCCCCCCCCCCCAGCAAGTTTTTTTGTCGTCTTGGGTGCTTTGTGGCGTAGTAGATTATTTTTATATTATATATATATATATATATATATATATATATATATATATATATATATATATTACTCTATATCATCCGCTACCATTACACGCAACAACATTAATGTCAATATAGATAACCCCTATCTGTCTCCAGCACTATTATATTATAATATACTACGTAAGTCTTGTAGTACATGATATAGCAGCTAATCAGCATTCGACATTTATAGGCTATAGAATCATATGCCTCTTTGTAGGTCTACACTTTGTGGGCGTTTAATTGATTTTTTGTCGGTTAAATGAGAAAAAAAAAAGTCTACCATTCTCTACATGTCCAAATTTTCTCCTTTTTTTTATTATTTTTTTTTATAGCTCAGTTCCCAAAAGGTCAGTGTGGGGCAACTTGGAATGAGCTTTAGGCCTAAACATGAAAACTTAAGCCTATTCAGACATGGCTAATGGAAGTTTTTTTCTTTAGGTCTAATTTGTCAAAAGGCCGTTTTAACATTTTCCCAATTTATAACGTCGATGTATGAGACTGGCAATAAGTATTTTCTATGAAATATGTCATTCACGATAATGCAGTGACTCGAAGACGTCTGCCTACACTAGAAAAATTATTCACTTCCAGAGCTGGTAAAATAACGCACGCGAAACTTTAATTAAAATGAAACCAAAGACATTTGGTGCCGCAAACATGCCTAAAATAATATACGTAGTAAATTTAGCAGCTCACTTTTTATAAGTGTACCTGAACGAATATTTCAAACCGTATAGTAGTACTGAGAAGTTCTACCTACGTAACTGACTAGGAAAATTATTCACTTCCAGAGCTGGCAAAATAACGCACGCGAAACTTTAATTAAAATGAAAATAAATGAGGTAAAATCAAAGACATTTGGTACCACGATAATGCCTAAAATAATATACGTAGTGAATTTGGCAAGCTCACTTTTTATAAGTCTGCCAGAACGAATATTTCAAACCGTATGGTACTAAAAAGCTTTACCTACGTAACTGACGTAGTGTGACGTAGTTATTTTTTTTTTTTAGCATAGTGTCTTACCCAGTACAACGCCGTTTCAAAGCTGCTGGCGTCCTTGATAAAAACAGCTCTTGTTACAACAAGAGTTACAAGACACGGGAACTGCCACAATAGGACTGGTCTCTGATCTCAACCCTCAACCAGACTCTGAACAGCGTAGGAGGAGGAGCACTTTCACGGCCCCTCAGGTGTCTTAGAGTTGTCAAGTCGTAATAATTTCCCCTCCAAGTAACGTCACATGCATTTCAATATCTGCTCGCTCGTTTTACTCACTAATCTCATCTATAATTAATGAACATATTTTTAGAGTTGCGGTCTCGCAATAAGGTTACGTGTGGGTGACGCATCCCCCTCATTTCTTAGGGGGTAAAATTCGACAGCCGACAACTTTTTATTTTTTTATACGTCGACCATTCTCGGAAGTAGGATGTCGACACCGGGTACGTCTAACAACCGATTATCTTCGTCGCTTCGAGACATCTTTATCGCAAACTTGTTTATTAAGTCGACCTGGATTATTCGCGTTATCAGTGGCCATTTTACTTTTGGCCGAAAAAAGGAACTGGTGTTCGTGACTATTTTATGTTGACTAATAACCACTCGAAGTTTATTGTAAGTTTTCTATAAAAGAAGACTGTCGAGATGGTTATTTGTCTGTCCGTCCGCCCTCAAACATACCAAATTGCAGCCCTCTAGCCTCAGTAGTTTTTTATTTTTTTTATTTAAGGTTAAAGTTAGCCATGATCGTGCATCTGACGCTGCTAACAACACAGGCCACCACCGGGCCGTGTCTGAGAGTTTCATACAGTATTATACACTGTACAGAAAACTTACTTGTTTCATTATAGGGTGTCTTGACGCAGCCAAAAACTGAAACTTAATGTGTCAGATTATCATTCATGTGCCTTGATTTTTTCTAACCTTTTTGGCAGATTGTATTAAGTCCTTTCCTTTACCCTTTAGACAGAAATAAATTGATTTTTTATTCGACTAACTGGGATAATTATAGAATAAAAGTTGACACAGATATTAGAATATAAGGACTTGACCTAAGATACCTCCAAGTTCCTCTTGACTTAGGTCAGATTTTACCATCTGTCTAACTTTAACAGTAACCACCTGGTCTGGAACCAGACCCTTCCATGCTGTTTTCCAGTGTGAGAATTCCCCGGATAGGAATGGAGTGGAATGTATTAGAATTTAGGCCAAAAGGTCAGTCACTGGAACACCCATAAGGTCATTCAGCGCTGAACGGAAAACTGAGAGTAGAAAGGTTTGAAAGGCGTAACATGAGGAAGACCTCAAAGCCTTTGCAGTACGAAGCAACTGTTAGAGAGGGTAGGAAGTAAGATGGAAGAAAGAGAATATGAACAGAGGTACAGTAAAAGGAACGAAAAGGGGGTTGCAGCTATACGGGCCGAGTGGACGGTGCAAAGAACCTTATATACTCTAGTGCACAGAGCTTATTATATATTATAGTATATATATATATATACATATCTATATATATATATATACATATAGATATAGATATAGATTATATATATATAGACATATACCCCAACGGGAGAGGCAGGACAGTGGGTGGTGGGGGTTGGGGGGGGGAGAGAGGCGGGAACCTGAATGCAGGTAACCACAAAAGAAAATGCAGCAGCACCTCCTTAGTTCAACTTTCACTTTCCTCCAACTTCCTAACTCCTGACGAATTATCAAAGCACTACTGAGGAGGCTGCAGGCGTGACGGATATTTAATGCGGGCAGTCTGTACCCCATACCCTTAGCTACCTTTACCCAAGGTATAAAGAGTCGGTGCGCCTCACGCGGTGCACTGTAGGCATTACCTAAGTTTCTTGACCACAGCTACAACCCTTTTCATTCCTTTTGCTCTATGTCCGTTCATATTCTCTCCCTTCACATCTTTCAGACCTTTTTAACTCTCAGTTTGCCTTTCGGCGCTGAATGACCTCATAGGTCCCAGCTCTTGGCGTCAATTTTATATTTATATCAACGGTTATCTGGCGCGACAACTTCTGGCTTTTGCCCAGATGCGTGTTGTGGTCAATCAAGATGTCCGCTATAGTGTCTGTACAATAACAGTTTTAATCACCCACAATAAGCGATTCATTAAGACGTCCAATTTCTGGAAACGTTCCCTGACTTGACTTGTCAGAAGATGGAAGCCGTTACTTGTGTCTATACCGGCACATGTAGCTCGGGGTCTGGGGCGCTGTCCATATTTAAATGTCACGCTTGCAGCTCCAACTAATGCTCCCTAAATCGACAGGTACCTTCAGATACACAAGCAGAGGCGGGAGGTTGTACGAAAGTGAAAGTTGAACTACACCGTTGCCCTGAAATGTTGTAACATTTACGAAAGTGAAAGTTGAACTGCACCGTTGCCCTGAAATGTTGTAACATTAGTCCAAAATGGAACACAAATTCGCGTGACTATTACTCAGCAGTGAAACAAGCTACCTTTACTGTCATTGAAAACATATACTAAGGGACAGAAAACCAAAGTGAGAGAGAGAGAGTGCTTTACACACCGCAAAGAACCTTTTCCACTGTACTGCCAACAGCATGCCGTTCAAGGCAAACTGTAGGTACAAGGCAGTACCCACAGAACAGCGTCCGTAAGCGAGAGGAAATTTGCAGAGCAGAGAGTGAGTAGAATAGACAGCATTTTTAGGAAAGATAAACCAGTCAAATTTTCGTCTGAGAGACTGCTCGGGGCTTTATATTTTCAAATGTTCTTTTATAAAGATTCTCCCTTTTGTAGTTGGCAATATTTATCCTGCGTCGATAAGCAACGGTGTGAGGAATAGAGGACACACAAACGTCTCAGTTCTAGAGGTCCTTTTATTCCTCACACCACTGGACTGTGAGACTAGACTCCCTGGGGATGACCTGCAACTGGAACTATTCTCCTTACGTTTTAATACATTTGTATATATTTAGTCATTTATTTTTCCTTTGTAATAAAGTAATCCCTTCTTTCTGTATTTCCCTTTGCCTTCTCTTACTTCCTAATGAACACCATAATCTTTGGAAGATTAATTTCAAGTCAATGACCCTTGTGGTTGGCTTGTTCCGTATGGATAGGGTTCTTCATCTTCTGAATAATAATAATAATAATAATAATAATAATAATAATAATAATAATAATAATAAACTCCACCTTATGGAATAATCTTTTACCTATGAAGTCCCTACTGTTTGTTTGTATGGCGTTTTTACGTTGCAAGGAACCAGAGGTTATTCAGCAACGGGACCAACGGAAGTCCCTAATGAGTTATCAGTCCATGCATCGATCAGTATTCAATAATCCGGCAACGATTAGGAAAGTGGTATGGTTGTTTAAGAGAAGTTTAATGTCAAATGTTTCTATATGCTCAATGTGAAAAGTGGATTAAATTTGTGTTTTATTCTTGGGATTACGTCATGATTTATATTCAAAACAAACACTTCTCTCTTAGGACATTCTCTCATCATTAACGCTTCCCTCGAATCCTTTCTACTACTATAACTACCATTTTTTGAAAGGGGGGCGGGGTTGTGTGAGAGTCTCTCTCTCCTCTCTCTCTCTCTCTCTCTCTCTCTCTCTCTCTCTCGCCGGGTTCACCCTTGAACCAAACCGTGGGTCGGTTCAAAGTCCTTCAACCCATTAGATGCGTATCTTTCTTCCCATATCTTACATTCATCTGTTTCTCCATTCTATCTAATTGTCAAAACACCTTCCACTCTCTCCTGCTCCCAGTGCCTATACTCACCAGAGCACAGCATTTAGTGACAAATGAACAGCATGCAGGTATAATATCTCACGGAATACTTACAACTCTATGGAAGGGAAGTCTACCTGGCTACATACACACGCAGACACATAACTCGGGCAACTGACGAGACAGAGACAGAAATGTATAGCGAGAGCCTCCAGCCGTCTTGCTGGCTCATGGTAGTAATATACTTTATAGTTTGACATCCACGGACCGATAAGTGTGATGAGTGGCTGGTTTATGGGTTAATTAAGCCTGTCTAATGCCAGGTCTGGTCCCTACAGAGCAGTGTTCCCTAGATGATGCTCCAGTAACCTGTTGAATTAAAAAGGAAGCCTGGTGTGAGCTTCTTAACTCTCTCCTTCCAAATGAGACTACGATTGTGCATTGACACACTTCGTAATGATTTATGTTATCTAAGGAAGGGTGAATACTACCGTCACTATGGTATCCCTAAGTAGAGGGATGCAACTCACTATTCCAGAACCGGTTTATGATAGACTATGAAATGCCGAGTAGAAGTGCCTTGTGCTAAAGTATACTGTTAACGACATATGCACGAATATCAAACTTGGCAACGGAATAGAATTTAAAATTTAGGCCAAATGCCTAACGTAGAGACCTATGAGGTTATTCAATGCTGATAAGGAAATTAACAGTGAAAAGGTTTGAAAGCAGTTGCACAATGAGACAACTGTTAGTAGAAGAGGGTGGGCAGTTGCGTAATGTACAAGTTTTAGACAAATTTTTATTTGTAAAAGAAAAAAATTAAATACAGTTAAACTTACATAACACCATAGTCTCGGCATTTAACGCTGAAAATTACGCAGAAATAATCGTTAGGAGAGGGTGAAAAGTAAGATGGAAGAAAGAGAAAACGAACGGAGGTATATTAAAAGGAATTACTGGAGGATGCAGCGAAGAACCTTGAGTGACGCCTACAGTGCACCGCGTAAGATTCATGAACTGTTCATTTCTACCTGGTTCCTGTTTCCTAAGCGCTCGCGCCAGAAACACAGTTGCGAGCACACTTCTTTGTTTATGAGGTGCAAAACTTTATTCCCTTAATTGTTTACTTTACTCATTACTTAGTTTAACTTTATGTTACTTCAAAATGTTTATTTTAATTCATCATTATTATCATTTTTTTGCAACAAAATTAACCCGAAAACTACAGATATTTCTAAATTAGATATAATACAATATTTCTACTTTACTTTTAGCCCAACTCCCTTTCATTTCTTCTTCTTTATAACCGAGGCAGAGTCGTGCTACTTAGCTTTGACATCCACCGCTTTCCAGCCTCACAATTCTCCTTTATATTGGTCTTCTCCCACTTCTTTGTGGAGCCGATGTTTTTGACAGCTTTTTCCTCCATCAGTTGTTTTATCTCTCATATCTTATTTTATTAGGTCTTCCCCTCACTCTCCCATCTATCTATATAGTTCCTTGCATCTAATTCCTTCTCATCACATGGCCATAGCACTGCAGTCTTCTTTCCTGGACCTTCTTTGATAACCCTAGAACTTTCGTAGTTCCTTTTATACATTCATTCTTGATCCTACTCATTTTTGTCACTCCACACACACACAGTCATCAGAGTATATTCATCTATACAACGTCTGATATTTCTGTGTTGTCTTTACCGCCTTTTATTTGATGTTACCACACATATTCCTGTTTACAAAATAAAATTACCATCTTTACTTATGATGAAGATGCCAGTACAGTCAATAGTTGCCAGCTGAAGGAAGATGTGTTTACATGTTACGGATATATTCAAATAGGCTTATAATTCTTAAGAATAAGTTGGACCAGGGAGATAGCCTAGGATGGAGCACATTCTTCAATAAAAATGTCGACCGAATTCACCCCGGTATCATGTATTACCAACATAATTCGACTTTGATTACTGGCAATCTTTACACAGTAATGATGTTTTGGCACTGAACTTTGTAGCTCTTAATGATTGTATTGTTCCACTATTAGATTCATTCCACGGGCCTTTAGTTTAAAATTTTTATAAAAAATTTATCCGAAATGTGTGATTTTCTCCATCAGGTGATTTATAAACCTGTTTACACAATTTGTTGTCTCATTTGTTCTGTCTTATGAAATGTTTACTTGCTTGCAAATATGCATTTTTTTATTTGTGGTTGTAGTTACATACCAAAAATAATTTTGGTGTTGGGAAGACTTCATCTTTATGTCAGAGCTCCAGTATTTTACATATGTATGCCCAAATATTGAGGAAAATTCGTATTATAAAGGTTTAATCCGTTGTCTCTTTTGACCAAGAATTTGCTTTTGGAGTGGTTGGCTTTATCTAGTGAAATCCATCTCAAATCTGAATATGGATGAAGTCTTTATTCCTCATTGGTATTTCACTAAATCTTTAAGTTGCATACATTGCTGATAATTAATCAATGGTGCTTTTCCTTAAGCTAACGTATGTCTCTTTCATTTCTTCCATATTTTCAAATAAAAAGGCCCGAATTCTCATAGCTGTGTCAGCTGGTTACTCATC
>NC_061097.1:36998685-37033685 GCF_015104395.2 Macrobrachium nipponense
TGGTTACTCATCGTCCTAAAAATTGTTTTCTTTAAAACTGGGGAAGGAATTCTTCCCATTGTGAGTGAAAAATCTCAACAAACTAGTATTTGCTCCTAGTATACTGTACATCAAAAAGGGCTAAAGCTGGATTATGTTTTGAAATTTTTTCCATGTCATATTTCTTTCATAGACTTTTCAGTTATTTCAGGGTATCCATAGATGTAGTCTAAGTAGTTACTTGTCACATTTCAGTTAAATTTTATTTTGCATTGTTTGTAGCTATTTCATCTACAACTTTCCACCCTCCAAGGGGATCATCTTGAAATGACTTGCTTAGTCACAATTGATGACCATTCCTGGAAAACTTCATAGTCTACACACCTTAAACTCTGTGTTTTAAGGGTCATCAATCCACCAAGATCAGACCTAGCACTGAAGGCAAGGTCTGATATAGAAGTTTTGTCTCACTCGAACTCATCAGGTCCTCAAGTTCTACAAATGGGGAGGCACAAATATATTTTTGGCTGTGTCATATCAAAACAGCAGGATACACAAGCTCGATAGTAAGCCTATGTACTGAGGAGGTTCAAGGTAGCCTCCCCATAAGGGTCATGAACAATTTAGAGGAAAAATTTTTTTTTTATTTATCAAATTGTAAACAAGCACTATAAAATATATAAACTAATAAAACACTATAATGCAATTTCTTCTTCAGTTAATAATAAAATATCAACAGTACATTGTACTATCCATTTGTATGAACAAAAGTATACCCAAACATATCCACTTTTATTTTTAGTAGTGCTATCAGATCTTTATATTTGCAGGCAAAGGGGGCAGAGAACTTGCAAATTCTTTGTAACTGTCACTATCAGGCCAGAGCCTTGCCCCAAAACGCTCTGCCACTCGCTTCGATTCAGCGATGTTCACCTGCAAGAAAAACGAACAATGAGCCCTTTTCCACATGAACTGTAAACTTAAAGTAACTCTAATTTATGAGTTACTGATATGAAAACACAGTTTAACTGGATAACTGAATCACACCCCAAGGATTAGCTCGTGAATGAAGCAAACACTGGAGAGAAGCACTGCTGCCACATGACTGGTTGGAAAGACCAAAGGAATAGTATATGAAAAGTGAAATGCCGATAGCAATGGAGCAGCAGAATAATAGGACTTAACTAGGCTGAGATATGATAAGAGGTGGACTGGTGAAGAAAGGGAGGAATAAGGATAAAAAGTGATTGTTTTGAAAATGAAGTGAGAAAATTCCAAGAGAAGTATGCAAATGGTTCAACATACAAATATAACAAATAAACACATTTGGCAGTAACAGAGAAATATGAACAAACAGTCTAAAAACCTACATGATATTTTTTTTTAAAAACCTACATGATATTTTTTAAAAAAACCTACATATTTAAAAAAAAACCTACATGATATTTTTTTAAAAAACCTACATGATATTTTTTTAAAAAGCCTACATGATATTTTTTTTAAAAACCTACATGATATTTTTTTAAAAACCTACATGATATTTTTTTAATATAAAATCCACTGCTTGCAAGTTCTGAGGGGAGGGATGAGCTGCGTTAATTGCAACTAAACTTCTTGTTTAATGATTTTTAAATACTATTTTGTTAGACAGCAGAAAGAGGCATTCTTGTTTGAAAGCCTTAAATTTTTTTTCTTTTATGTCAATCCGTGAATTTTGGACCCAGCATAAATATTAACCATGTCTGCTTCTTACAAAATGACAAACTCAAGTCAGTATGAAAATTGATGTAAAGGAATGACATGGCACCTTTTAAGCCAAATCTGATGAGGAATTAATTTTACTGGGTTCGGTGTATAAAAGCCATTGCTGTGACTATGCATTTCATAAACTATTTAATTCACAACACATAACATCATGTGAGGCTTCACTACATTCCACATAAATCACAAAATGAAAAAGTTAAACTTCATGAGACTCATAATAAGGCCTTACAGCCAAGGGTATTACCACATCCATTGACTCAAGTGAGAAGAATTTCCCAAAAGCAGCTATGCTCAAATCTGATGCGACATGATTTTCTTTTTTATTGTCCAGAATCTCAGACTCAACCTAACGTTACCAAGTGGTGTTAAACGTTTTTTTTTTTCATTTCTATTGTCATACATATCAACAAGTTTGTGAATTCACCGCTATAGTGTACAGGCAGTCCCCGGGTTACGAAGGTCTCGGCTTACGACGTTCCGAGGTTACGACGCTTTTCAATTATATTCATCAGACATTATCTCCAGGGTTACGACACCTACAACGCTCATCTGGCAAATGAAATATGACACCAAAAATGCAAAATAATCAATATTTGAAGGTTTTTTTATGAAAAATGCCATAAGAATGCAGTTTACATAGTTCTGAATGCACCCAAAGCATTCAAAGTAAGGTTTTCTTGGGATTTTTGACGATGTTCCGGCTTACGACGATTTTTGGCTTACGACGTGTCTCAAGAACGGAACCCCTGTCGTAACCTGGGGACTGCCTGTATTCACATCAACCGCGCATCTGAATCTAAGCCAGTCCCTTACGACGCTCCTGATTGGTTGTTGATAAGCCAATCACTGGGCTGGAAACTCATTCTCTCAAGAGAGTTCACATAGGCAGGATGTATGTTCCACCTCTCCTGAGGGACACTTTTGGAAGACTGTTCTCTCGGGAGAGGTGGAACATACATCCTGCCTATGTGAACTCTCGAGATATTGAGAGTTTCCAGCCCAGTGATTGGCTTATCAACAACCAATCAGGAGCGTCGTAAGGGACTGGCTTAGATTCAGATGTGCGGTTGATGTGAATACAGGCAGTCCCCAGGTTACGACAGGGGTTCCGTTCTTGAGACACGTCGTAAGCCGAAAATCGTCGTAAGCCGGAACATCGTCAAAAATATCAATTACAGGGCTGGAAACTCTCAATATCTCGAGAGTTCACATAGGCAGGATGTATGTTCCACCTCTCCTGAGAGAACAGTCATCCAAATGTGTCCCTCAGGAGAGGTGGAACATACATCCTGCCTATGTGAACTCTCTCGAGAGAGACTGAGTTTCCAGCCCAGTGATTGGCTTATCAACAGCCAATCAGGAGCGTAATAATGGACGGGCCTAGACATCAGATGCACAGCTGATGTAAATATACTATAGCACCATTTTCCTTATGGTTGTATAAATATGATCCCTTTTATGAATTGGTATAACTCCTAATCTGTGTGATATGAACATACTTTTTTATTTAACATTGCTTAGCTTGTTCTAACATGCAATGTTACAATCGCTTTGGGGGGGAAGGAGGGGGGTCCACGGAAAGGGACGCTTTCAGCCTTGGACATGGTTAGGTTAAGGGAAGGTTAGACTGTGTTATGATGTATCTTTGTTGATATATCACTGATCTCGAATTGATGAGCAGCTGATCTGTACTACGTATTACCGCTTTCTTAGTGTCCAAAATTGTCCCTCAATTTAATTATCCATATTACTCGATTCTCCAACATCTTGCTTTCTATTCATAAACTAGTCCACGACTAGAATACTTTATTCTCACGGAATTATGACTGTTCTCACTATGACCATTTTTTTTATATCGCTTTACACTACTTTTAACAAACCAGAGTTAGGAATTAATACTAGAATATTTAGTGATTTACAATATCTTCCCTACTGACAATGCTATGAATATTGAATTATTTTCGAAAGACAGTTCCTTCATATTTCTTATACCCTTCCTACACTCATGCTTTCAAAACAGCTACTGCATTAGTAGGTCATCCATCAACTAAATAGTCTTCAAGCCAGTGAATTATGTAAATGAAGTTATACACAACTCGCTAATAAACACAATTCTGCTCTTGAACTGCATTGCATAATTATTGTAGTTTAAAGCTCTTTCCATACAGCAAAAATATTATTATTTACAAGTTAAATAAATAAATGAATGGCTTGGTTAAGGTAAGAATTTCTAGCCACTAAAATAATCTGAAAATACCCTAAATGTTAAAATAAGGTCAAAATACTGATGTAATAGGCAGAGGTATAAAAAAATAGAATCTCTCTTCCTAAAGATAATGAATTATTATTTTATGCGGTACTGTATTTCATGTTACGTATTACTTGTCCTTCATAAATCAAAATGTTGCTATTTTAAATACAATTTTGCCTTATTATGCTTATAATAATTTTATTATTATCGATAACTTCATTTTGAACCCATGGAGAGAGGAATGTTTCGTTAAAAGTTATCATTATGAAATTAGCCATTCAGTGAGTGTTAGAAACACCTGTGAAAGGCTAAATATAAACAGTAACCTTGACTAGGCATTTAGCCGAGAAGAAAACACCTTCATTCAGAAATAAATACAAAAGGTCATGCAATCATACATCCAACTTGCATCCATTTTGAGATAAATTTGGTGGATCACAACAAAACTAGGATATTTAGGACAAAGACAAATAACAGCTAAAACAAGAAAATTACCTCATGCAGCTTTGCACGGTGTACTTCCCGGCATAACGTTTTTGAGTAAAGGAGAGATTTTGGTGGAAGCTTAGTCATGGCACGCACTCGAGGCCACACCTGTTCTTGGAAGGTACTGTCAGGGAACACTTCTGTCACAAGACCCAATTTGCAAGCCTCAGCTGCACTGACCTTAAAAAAAAAAGGGAAAATATTAAGTGAAAAGGTAAAATGGATTTCATTCTGCTGGCTAAATCACAAACAAATTACTATCAACAAATTAAGATTCTTTGTCATAAGGATAAGTAAGTCTTGTTTTGTGGATTAATTCTTGATATACTGTCAGAAATACAATGAGAATTACAAAGATTTAAAAACACAAAAGAAACGGGTCTCATTCATATTCCCTCTTTAAAGAATGTGACTGTTGTTCAATCACAGTCTTCATTCTATAATCTCGATCATTTTCACAGGAATATACAACTGAACTTAAAAAAAAGAAGAAAATTTATCACTTCTAAGAAAAACAGATGGAAAATAATAAATCACAGTAACTTTCACATCATCTACTTCATTCTTCACCTTATCCTTTACCATCACTCCACCTAACCCACTGTCTTTATGGGAATACCCTTTCTCTAATGGCCCTTCACAACATTGGGGGAGAAGAAAATATTATGAATATAGTTCTAGTATCTCTTGTTCAATTAAAACACAAAATGTCACTCAAAACTTTCATTTTATGAAGCATGCAATCTCCTAGATCCTTGCTATTTCATAGTAAAATGAAAATATGACCAAAAACGTGTCCTTGTCATTTCTCTGGAGATGATGGATGACACCAAAGATTAAAATTGAATGTAAATCCCAACATTATCAGCTGTGTTTCTTTTTAAGGTTCGATACATAATTCTAAATCTAGTGTTCTAACCAGCATAGTGAAAGCCTTACCTTTTTGTCAAAAAGTAATAATTCTATTGCTTTGGTGTGCCCCATGACCATTGGAAAGGTGTACGTCGAACACCCTTCAGCCGTTATGCCTAGAGATGAGAATGGTGTGAAGAAGAGCGCCTGTTTTACAATAAGAAAAATAAGGTGCGAACATTAATATAGGGTAAATGAAAGGAATACTGTACCAAATTTTTTTTTTTTTTTTTTTTTTTTTTTTTCAAATTCACTCCAATAAGTTTTATCAAACCTAGAAGAGTCGTGTTAATGAGGCTGCCAATGCTGTAAAAGTGTGTGGGTAAGTCACCCTTATTAGATGGTAAAAGGTATATAGTAAGTAGTATACATTGGACCACATATTCTTGTTCTCGATATTTGCGGACTCACATACGTATTTGCAGATTTCTCTGTGGAACATATCTACCCATTATACGTGGGAAATTGGCATATTCTTGGTATTTTTCTATGAGAAATATCGACGAATTACTGCATTTCATATCAATTTCATGATTAAATGCACTTTTTGTGATAAAACTATTAAAAAAACCAGGTATAAGCGTTTTTAGTGGGTTTTTCTTGAGTTTGAACTAAAAAAAAAATAGGCAGTTTTAAGATTCTAGCTATTAGCGGGGGTTTGGGAACGTATCCCCTACGAATATTGGGGGGTCCACTGTATAATCCTCCCATAAAAATAAAATGCCTATAAAGCAAAATGTCTTTCTGATATAGCATGTATTATAAACAGTTTTGTACCCTTGTCACATGCATATTGTTGTTATCATTACTGTATCACTATCGATTCAAATCTGTTTATACAGGCAGTCCCCGGGTTACGAGGGGTTCGGCTTACGAAGTTCCGAGGTTAAAGCGCTTTTCAATTATATTCATCAGAAATTATTTCCACAACACATCATCTGGCAGAAGAAATATTGACACCAAAAAATGCAAAATAATCAATATTTGCAAGGTTTTTTTTATGAAAAAAATGCAATAAGAATGCGGTTTACATAGTTTTCAATGCACCCAAATCATTAAAAGTAAGGTTTTCTTAGGATTTTTGACGATGTTCCGGCTTACAACGATTTTCAGCTCGCGACGCGTCTCAAGAATGGAACCCCCATCGTAACCCGGGGACTGCCTGTATTATAAACAGTTTGTAGCCCTTGTCACATGTGTAGTGTTGTCATCATTACTGTATCACTATAGATTCAAATCTGTTTATCATCACAGAGATAAGGAGACTATTAACATGGTAGGAAGGCTCCCAAGGAACATAGGGCCAGTCCTGCACGAATTATGAACTTAACAATATTTAATCTTGTGCACTTGACAATAAGAAGCAATAATCCCTCAATAAGTAAGATGTCTTACTCTTTCTGTGGCAAAAACAGCATCATACATTGGAAGGAGTGTAGTCCCAGCTCCTACAGCTGCTCCATTCACAACAGCAACCAGCGGTTTTGGAAAGTCGATGAAAGCATTAAAATACCTGGAAGAGAGGTCCAAAGGAGACTTAAGATGTCAGGTGCATTCAAAAATTCAAGTGCATGAAACTGATCAACTAACTCAAACCCAAACTATAAAAATTGAATAAAAGGAAGTTATACATCTTGAACTAGGCTTTGACTTGTCACTTACACAAAATTTCATTGAGATAATACAAGAGCATAAACTGAATCAGTTTTAGTTAAAACTTTTCATGAAATGCCTGCTTTGTTCTTTCCCTGAATGCTTATAACAAATAAGATTCATCCAACCTACCATGGTCTAGGCTGTAAGTTTGTAATTGTATTACAGGAATTATCTATGTTAACAAAGCACTTCACATAATAGTCACTGAAAGCTGCATGATAAATGGCAAAAGGGAAAACTATTTATATCACATCAATACTAAGGTGAGGACTCTTGAAGATTAAATTAACCTGAACAGTATTCGTAACAGGTTTGGTAGCTTTACCTGATAGCTGGATCTGTACCCCTTGCTTTCTTTGTGTTGTTATCAGGATCTGTACCCTTTGCTTTCTTGTATCTTATCTTTTGCAAGCTTTAAAAATTGTTGGTTTTAACCTCTGCATCCTTCCTTGTACAGTGATGCTCAAATCTCATGCGACATGACTCCATAGGATTTCGTTCAAAATTCACAAACTGGCAACCTAGTATGCTCCCTATTTATCTATTATTTCAATGCGGAAACGCGATTATTGCATACAATATGAAGTCTGTCATATATGTCAAAACTGTAAGAAAATGTCACGTGTAGCAAATTTTTGAAAAAAACTCTTTCGTAACATTTTCAAAACTTTCGTTCGCACATCGCTGAAGCATTTGACCAAAATGAAGTCGTCATCAAGCATCAGTTCAAATGTTAAATAAAAAAAAACGAAAAAAAAAAAAATCATAACAGTAATAATTCTTCCAAAGCCAACATAAAATTTGAAATAGTCCTATTTGATTGCTTTTACACCTCAACGCTGAAAAAAATGTAAATATGTATATACAAAAGTAGAATGCGCCCACCGATATCAACGTGTGAGGGAGCGTGTGTGACGTATCATTAGTGTCGGTGAAACAACAACCACCCGGTGTAACATAAGTAGGTCTACACTAAGTAGTGACAATGAAATTATCTTGAAAACACTTACTTTATGTGTTAGAGGAATATTTGGATTTTCATACATAATTAATTGTTATAATTCTTAAATATTTAAGAAATTATGGCATACTACCTAATATTCGTCTATGCAATTATTCTCTTTTCAAAGCCAAGATAATGTTCCTAGGCCTAGGTGTTAGATTTTTTTACTTTGCATTTAACAGTCACATCTCTCTATAACAATTTCTGGCCAGAAAAGCAAATGAGGTTTATCTACACATTCTTGTTCTTCAAGTTACTTTATGAAAGAATAAATTATACACCAAAAGCGAGGAGAAGGACTTTTAAGAAAATAATATTTTAAACCAGTTGAAAAACAAGTGTTCCATACGCCTTGATATTAATACTTATGATATTCCGATTAATAGTCATCTACTCCATATAATCAAAATCATCATCTTTTATTCCTTAAAGAACAGGAAATCTCTACAAATAAAATCATTAGTAACATTACATCTCATAAGGCTTAGATTATTCTTTTAGGCCTATAAATCATTTTGCAACATATACTAGGCAGCTTAAACGCAGCCTAAAACTTCAACATTCAAAGAAAACTGGTTGTAATTCATATTCCTATTGTATTCGTCAAAAAACCGATAATCTCTACAAATAAATTCATTAATAACAGATTATATCTCAGAAGGCTTAGATTATTTTTTTAGGCCTATAAAACATTTTGCAACATACAGGCAGCTTAAACACAGCCGAAAGCTTCAACATTCAAAGAAAAACTTGTTTTAATTCATATTCCTACGTGAAAAATGTTGTTATAACTGTTGACCTTTAAATTAATTAGCTCTACTGTCATAATCCAGCAGACGTAGTTATGTTGACCCAGTCCGAGGAGCATGTAAAAGTGTGCCTTCATTTATGGCACAGCTGAACCTTATCACACCGCAACTTTGAACTTAGCAGCGTAAAAAAAGAAAATCAGTTCAAATCACACAGATTACGAAATATACCAATGCACAAAAGGGATCATATTTATATAACCATAAGGAAAATAGGGCTAGCAGTGAATTCACAAACTTTTCGAATGTATGACATTAGAAAAAAAAGTATAACACTACTTGGCAACATCACGTTGAGTCTGAGAAGTGGACGATACAAAAAGAATCATGTCGCATGAGATTTGAGCACCACTGTACCTGAGCATTTTTGTGCTATCTAAATTCACTTATTACTTTTTTTGTCATCTCAACCTATCAATATGGATTGTTGTCATGTTAATTATGAACAACACAAACTTTGTAAAAGAGGCTTTATTGCCTAGTGTGTACCTCAAACAAAACATTGTAGGCTGTAATAGAGTCTTTTCTGCATCATTTCTTCAGTTCCCAGAAACATAATCATGTTTTTCTTTCATTTTCACTCCTCCCAGTCTCTAATTTTTTGCCTTTTATTGGTCCTGTTTAAATTTTTGCTTTGCATTTCAAAACGAATTCTCTCAGACAAAAGTGACAAGTCAGAACCATGCCTTCAGTGATCTAGTTTAACTGCTCAATAATAATAATAACAATCAGAAGAAAAGGACAGATTTAATACCTAATTAGCAAATCAGCAATTTCTGTAACAGACATCTGACGAAAGTTCTTCAGGTCATTTCCAGCTGTGTAGACGTTGCCGGCCCCAGTGGTTGCTGTGATGAGCGTATTGGGATCATCTGCAGCTTCTTTCAGTGCCACAACAACTTCTTCAAACATCTGGAAATGACAATTAGTTTATATACACACAGTACACTCTTCATTTCAATTAAAATTACAGACACCTGGAACTTTAAAATACAATAGACTTCAGTAGCTAATGACTCATTCACTTTGTTGGAAGAGACCTGTAATAGTAAAACATGATATTGTTAGTATACAATAAAGTTTTGTACATACTTACCCGGCAGATATATACTTAGCTATAGTCTCTGACGTCCCGACAGAATTCAAAACTCGCGGCACACGCGACAGGTAGGTCAGGTGACCAGCCCACTCCCGCCGCTGGGTGGCGGGAATAGGAAACCATTCCCGTTTTCTAACCATAATTC
Source organism: Macrobrachium nipponense (assembly GCF_015104395.2). Lineage (NCBI taxonomy): Eukaryota > Metazoa > Arthropoda > Malacostraca > Decapoda > Palaemonidae > Macrobrachium > Macrobrachium nipponense. The sequence continues at coordinate 37,008,790 of NC_061097.1, forward strand.
TCTTCCACCTGTCTCCTGAGGGGAGGCTGGGCGGGCCTTAATCGTAGATAGCCTGCCGGGTAAGTATGTATAAAAACTTTATTGTATACTAACATATCATTTTTGTACATGCAACTTCCCCGGCAGATATATACTTAGCTGATTGACACCCTTGGTGGAGGGCAAGAGACAGTTACATACTAATTATTTTTGAATATAAAAACAGGGAAACAACATACGTTGTAGGTATATTAACAAAAAACAACCTTGGTTCCTACCTGATATGGAAGAAGACTTCATTGATACTGTCTATGAGTCTGCTTGCCATTAGAGTTCCAGAGAGGATGAGACCTGCGACTGATAACCCTTTCGGATCATACCAATGGGGGCTTACCCGCTTACATGGCAGAGCCTTTTCTTGAATCGTACCAATGGGGGCTGACCCACTTACATGGCAGAACCTTGACCTGTATCATACCAACGGGGGCTAACCCTCTTACATGATAGAGCTTTAGGTATTTAAGACAATACAAGGAGCATAACGACCAATCCCGATCACCTGACCACACTAACATGTTAGCACTACGATTTGAAAGGGGTCAAATCCTGCACCCTATTTCAATCGACCAATAAAATGCACCAAACACCATTAAAAACCCTAACCTAATAAAACTAAAAAGGATTGGGTTCAGCTCCCTGTCCCAGCAACGAATCCGCAGATACGTACGCTCCTAGAGTAAAGCACTTGTCGTACGTCAACTTGAATGCTCTCAAGTAATGAGATGCAAAGACCGAATTGCATCTCCAAAAGGTTGACTACCACTAGAGTCTGTATCGACAAGTTCTTGTGGAATGCCAAAGAGGTAGCGACTGCTCTTACCTCGTGAGCTTTAACTCTAAGGAGGTCCAGTTGTTCTTCTTTACACTCTAAATGGGCTTCCTTGATTACGTCTCTGATGAAGAACGCCTGAGCATTTTTAGAGATCTGCCTTCTGGGATCTCTAACTGAGCACCATAAACTTTCCTTACTCCCCTTTAGTTCGTTCTTCCTTTCTAAGTAGAACTTAAGGCTTCTCACTGGGCAATGAGCCCTTCTCGCTCTGTACCTACAAGCGACGAAAGTCCTTTTACTTCGAATGTTCGAGGCCAAAGGTTTCGAAGGTTCTCATTCTTCGCCAAAAACATCGGTTTGAAGGAACAGAAACGCAGAGTCGTTCCTGAAGCCACATTATGTTCTAAGGCTTGTAGTTCGCTTACTCTTTTCGCTGAAGCTAGCGCGACCAAGAATAAAGACTTCCTTGTCAGATCTCTGAACATAGCCTTACAGGGAGGTTCGAATTTTGAGGTCATTAAGTATTTTAGGACCACATCTAAGTTCCAACTAGGTGCTCTAATCCTCTGTTCTTTGACGTCTCGAAGGATCTTATCAGGTCATGCAAATCTTTGTCTTCCCCAATATTAAGGCCTCTATGCCTGAAGACTGAAGATAGCATACTTTATAGCCCTTAATTGTAGAGACTACTAAATTACATTTCTCCTTCAAATAAAGGAGGAAAATCAGCTATATCTGTCACAGAGGCACTGGAAGAGGATATCTTTCGAGCTCTACACCATCTGCGAAACACATCCCACTTCGACTGGTAGACTCGAATAGTAGATGGTCTTTCTAGCTCTTGCGATCGCTTTCGCAACTTCTCGAGAAAAGCCTCTCGTTCTGACAAGTCCTTCGATAGTCTGAAGGCAGTCAGAGCGAGAGCGGGCAGGTTTTTGTGATACCTGTCGAAGTGGGGTTGTCTGAGAAGATCGCTCCTGTTTTGAGATCTCGGAAAGTCTACCATCCATCCCAGTACCTCTGTGTACCAGTTTTGCGCTGGCCAGAACGGGGCTATGAGGGTCAGTTTGGCTCCCTCTGCTGCTGCAAACTTCCTTACCACTTCGATAATATTTTGAACGGAGGAAAAGCATACCCGTCTATTCCCGGACCAATCGAGGAGAAGGGCGTCCACCGAAATCGCCCTTGGGTCGGGCGATCGGGGAGCAGTAACTTTCAGCCTGTTGTTCCAATGGGTGGCAAAAAGATCTATATTTGATCTCCCCCAGAGGTTCCATAGTCTGTTGCATACTTCCTGATGCAACGTCCATTCTGTAGGCAGTACTTGGTCTCTCCCTGCTCAGAAGGTCGGCTCTTACATTTTTGTCTCCTTGAATGAATCTCGTCCGGAGAGTGATTCTTCTCTCTTCTGCCCAAAGCAGTAGTTCTCTTGCTTTCTTGTAAAGGGAGAACGAGTGCGTCTCTCCTTGCTTCTTGATGTAAGCTAGGGCTGTTGTGTTGTCCGAATTGATCTGCAGGATGAACCTGAGATCTGAGCCTCGAAGTGTATGAGGGACAGGTGAATCGCTGCTAATTCTTTCATATTGATGTGCCAGGACACCTGTTCTCCCCTCCAGGTGCCTGACACTTCTCTCGTCCCTAGAGTGGCTCCCCACCCGCATCTGAGGCGTCGGAATACAACACTAGCCGATGGGTTCGGAACGTGAAGGGATACTCCTTCGTTGATCCTGCACGGATTCATCCACCAACGCAGGTCCTCCTTTATTTCCTTCGTGATCTGGAAGGAATCGGACAGATTTTGAGATTTCTGATCCCAACGTTCTCTTAGATAGAACTGTAACGGCCTTAGGTGAAGCCTTCCTAGAGAAAATGACAATTTGTCCAAAATTGCATTTTTCCTAACTATACAAACCTGAGGTCCTTTTACAATAGGAAGGTACTAGCGGCAGCTGGATAGGTCGTAAGCTTTCGAACAAGGGGTTCGGTAGTTAACTGCTTGTCCGACAGCGCGCGCGCGCGACTGGGAGGTAACAATCACTTTTGCTTTTGGCCCAAGCAAAACTGCAGAGTGAGGGGTGGCATGAGGTGGGGCTATGTGTAAAAGGACTCAGGTTTTTGTATAGTTAGGAAAAATGCAATTTTGGACAAATTGTCATTTGTTCCGACACGGCATACAAACCTTCGGTCCTTTTACAATAGGAAGACTCACTTCTGGTGGGTGGAATCTGAGTCTTTTGTGAACAGACTGGTGTTCGCCCAACCTTGGAAGCCTCCCTGGTCGTAAGAGCGAGGGAGGGATCCAAGCCTCTGTCCGATTGATTGGGGTGTGCACCGCAGGATCAATGGTCAGACCTCTGGACCGAGTACTAAGAGAGAGACATGCGTATCTCTTCGTCACGTACCAGCAATGTAAGAACTTGTTCCTGTACAGGAGCAAATATAAAGTCATGGGTTTGACTCTTGTAGGCATCCACTTCCCCCCCTTGTAGAAGGAAGTGGTGGATATTCTGCTCCTATCCCTAGTGAAAGGGATAGGATGGGGCTCTGTCATATAGCTCACCTGCATCTCGTCCTCATCCAGCGTAGTGACGACCATGGCCCTCTGCCCACAGGTAGAGGGGAAGGAAAAGATGGGAAGAGAGAGCCAGTCACTCACTCACTCACACATCCATCCACACAGTCACAACCAGGATCGATGCTGTTCAGCCTGCGAGGGTCTGGGTTAGCTACACAACTTGTTGAGCAGCCACCACGGGTCCCAAGGAAAATGTATCCAAGGACCTGTGGGCAATATCCCGAAGGTAGAAGGACGTAAAGGTAGTCTGGTTAGACCAGACCCCTGCCTTCAGGACCTGCGCCACGGAGAAGTTCTTACGGAACGCCAACGACGGGGCAATACTTCTGACTTCGTGAGCTCTCGGACGGGCGTACGGATGTCGTCACTACCATCAGCCTCATACGCCCTCCTGATGACCTCACGCAGCCAGAAAGAAAGAGTGTTCTTGGATACTTCTTTCGTGGTGACCCCGGTGCTAACGAAGAGGCGTCGACACTCCAGGCCTGAGGTGTCGAGTTCTCTTCAGATAGCGCCGTAGCGCCCTCACAGGACAAAGCAGCATCTCATCCGCATCATTATCGGTGAAGTCCATTAGGGAGGGAATCGTGAATGACTCGAACCTGTCGTCAGGGATCGACGGGTTCTGAGTCTTTGCAACGAAGTTCGGGACGAAATCGAGCGTCACGGATCCCCATCCCCTGGAGTGTCGTACATCATAGGAAAGACCATGAAGTTCCCCTACTCTCTTCGCCGATGCCAGGGCCAGCAAGAAGAGGGTCTTGAGGGTCAGATCCCTGTCCGACGACTCTCGGAGTGGCTCGAACGGCGTTCGAGTCAGACTCCTAAGGACGAGAGTCACATTCCCACGCAGGGGGCTGAGTTTCCCTGGGTGGGCAAGACCTTTCGAAGCTCCTCATAAGCAAGGAGATCTCGAACGAGGTCGAGATGTCCAATCCCCTCAGTTTTCAGGACGACGCCAAGGCGGCTCTGTATCCTTTGACTGTGGGTACCTGAGAGGAGCTTCTCTCGGCGAAGAAAAACGAGGAAATCGCTACCTGCTGAAGAGTGGCTCTGAGGGAGATAGACCACACCCCGTCTACGACACCAACCACAGAAGACGGCCCACTTCCCCTGGTACACAGCTGCAGAGGACTGACGGACGTTTCCAGCCATCTCTGTTGCTGCGCTACGAGAAAAGCCTCTCGTTCGCAAGAGATGGTGGATAACAGCCAGCCGTGAAGACGTAGAGACTGGACTGCTCGGTGGTACCGCTCGACGTGTGGCTGGGCGAGAAGGTTGTGCCAAGGGGGAATCTCTCTCGTTTTGGTTCTCCGCGAGAAGAGCCAGCAGGTCCGGATACCAAAGGCCTGTGGCCATTTGGGAGCCACCAGGATCATCCTGAGATTCGGGGTGACCAGTGCTCGACTGATCACCTTGCGAATCAGGCTGAACGGGGAAAGGCATAGGCGAAGAGGTTGTCCCACGGGTGTTGAAGAGCGTCCTCTGCAGCTGCCCATGGGTCCGGCACGGCCGAGAAGAACACCTGGAGCTTCCTGTTGTGCCGGGTGGCGAACAGATTCCACGACTGGTCGCCCCCACAGGTCGAAGAGCCTTTCCGCCACGTCCTGGTGTAGAGACCATTCGGTCCCTATCACCTGATCCCGACGGCTGAGCGTGTCTGCTACTACATTCCTCTTCCCTGGAATGTAGCGTGCCGACAGCTCTATTGAGTGTGCCTCGGCCCACTCGTGCACCTGCCGAGTCAACTGGTACAACGGGAGAGACACTAGTCCCCCCTGTTTGTTGACGTAGGCCACCACCGTGGTGTTGTCGCACATCAACACCACTGAGTGTCCATCAAGCGGTCCTGGAACTCCTTGGAGAGCGAGGAACGCTGCCTTGAGTTCCAGTACATTGATGTGAAGGTGGCTTGTCGTTCTCGTCCCACACTCCTGAAGTCAGCAACTCCTCCAGGTGTGCGCCCCATCCCTCGGTCGATGCGTCTGAGAACAGCTGCATGTCCGAGGGGGGAGTGCGCAGGGGCACTCCTCTTAAGAGGTGCCTGTCGTCCAGCCACCGGGCTAGGTCCTGCCTCACCTCCTGTGTCAGTGACACTGGAAAGCTTGGGGGATCCGTCGCCTGCGACCAACTCTCCTTTAGTCTCCACTGAAGAGACCGCAGGTGAAGACGCCCGTGAGGGACTAACTTCTCGAGCGACGACAGGTGTCCGATCACGACTTGCCATCGCTGAGCTACCTGTTCCTGCCGAGACAGGAACTGGTTGGCTGCCTCCCTGAATCTGCTGATCCGCGAGTCTGCGGGGAAGACTCGCCTGCTACCGTGTCGATCAGCATACCCAGGTACTTCATCCTCTGCTTGGGCTCGAGATCGGACTTCTCGAAGTTCACCACCGATCCCCAGATCGCGACAGAACTCGAGCAGTCGATCCCTGTCCTGTAGCAACTGCGAGCGGGAGCTAGCCAGGACTAACCAATCGTCGAGATACCTCATCAGACGTATCCCGTGCGAATGGGCCCAAGCAGACACCAGAGTGAACACTCGCGTGAACACCTGTGGGGCGGTTGAGAGACCGAAGCACAGTGCCCTGAACTGGTACACCGTGCCCGTCGAGGATGAAGCGGAGGTACTTTCTGGAGGACTGATGAATGGGTATTTGGAAATACGCATCTTCAAGTCCACTGAAAGCATGAAATCGTTCTCTGATGGAGTCGAGCACTGAGCGTGCCGTCTCCATCGTGAACCGGGTCTGGCGAACAAACCGGTTCAGGGGAGAGAGATCTATCACCGGGCGCCGAGCCTCCCGTAGACTTTTCCACCAGGAAGAGTCGACTGTAAAAGCCCGGTGACTGATCCGTGACGATCTCTACAGCTCCCTTGCTCAGCATCGGTCTTTATCTCCTGTCTCAGTGTTGTACGTCCTTCGATGACCCTGGAACGTACGACTGCTGTTGGACCGGGTTGGAGGTGAGGGGTGGCCGAGATTCGAAGGGTAATAGATATCCCTCCCGAAGGACATCTACAATCCAGGTCTCGGCGCCGTAGCGCTGCCAAGTTGCCCAATGGCTGGCCAGGCACCCCCCACTTCCGGCAGCAGGTGAGGGGGAACGCCGTCCCTAGCGTTTCCCCCCTTCTTCTTCGACTTCTTCCCAGAGCCTCCACGGGATGAGGAGGGCTGGGAGGAGGGCTGGTTACGGCTCCCCTTGCCAGAAGTTGAAGAAGACAGAGTCATCAGGGGCTTCGACGCCGCAACCGTCTTAGCCGCCGAGGAAGCGCTAGCCGAGCTCTTAGACTTGGCCGCAGTCCGAGGCTGCCCAGAAAGCCTTCGAGACTGCCTGGTGAACCAGACGGTCACTGTCGTCAGTGCGCCGTCTGTCCACCGCAGCGTCCACCATCTCTCCTGGGAAGAGAGACGTGGAACTCCGTAGAGGTCCGTTTCGAAGTCCCAACGCCGCTTCACGCCCGGCCCGCCCTGGAAACCCGAGTAAGGACAGCGTCCTTCGTCGGAGAACCAGGTTGGCCCACAGGTTCACCGTCTGGTGGGCAAGGAAGGAGATGGCTCTTCCCCCAGACTGGCAAAGTCTCCTGAAGGCCGAGTCATCTTCGGGAGAAATTCCCCCGGAGTTGGCTGCGACCTTAGATACTGTGAGGGACCACAGATCTAGCCAGGAGACGGCCTGGAAAGCTGCCATGGCGGTAGATTCCAGGCCGAGTGCCTCTTGCTGCGAGAACCACAGGTTCTCGGACAGGAGCTGTTGCAGAGACACACCCGGAGTCAGCCTGGCTAACTCCGGGTTCACCTGTTTGGGCGGCATCGGGTCTTCAGATGGCACGTAAAACCGCCGCTGTCGTAGCAGAGGAGGTGGAAGCAGCTTGCTCGACCTGCCAGACTTGAGCGAACCGTCTTGTCCGGAGACAAGCGATTCAACCTGGTCCAGCACTGAGTCCGCAAGCTCCGAACGCGGCAACCCCACCGTCGGTCTGGGTTCCCTCTTCGGGCCCCAGAACGACTCGAGCCGGGACGTGGGCTCGGATGGTGGGAGCGGCGATCCTTCCCCGAGGTCGTTGTGCTGACGAATCAGCGCAATAACCTCGGCAAAGTTCCTCTGGATCTCAGGAGTGACTGCATCCTGCGGAGATGGACCGTCCAGTCCCTCAAACAGGAGCACCTCCCGAGACCCTCCTCCCTCAAGGAGAGGAGCAGCGACAGCCCCCTCTCGGTCTCCTCCAACCACCTGTGCGTACGACCTGGCTGGTCCGAGAACCGAGCCTGGTGCGTACGACGCGGTGGCGGTGGGATCCTGAGGGGCGCACACCCCTCACGATCACTCCTCAATACCTCGCCCCTCCCGGTGTAACCCGAGGAGGTTGAAGGTATGGGAGAGGAAGACCTGACGCTCTCTCCTCGCTCGCTGGTAGAACCAGCGGGCTTGGAGGACTGCAGGCGATCGCCAACCCGCGGTGGCGATCGAGCTGCAGACTAGTCGAGCCGTCTCGCTGTGGAGAACGGCTGGACCGAGAACAGCGGCCCCGGGTCTCGTGTGTCAGAGGAGCTGGTGCTGGTTGCCGTACCCGATCGCTCTCTGTGAGAGCGACGGCAGGCGACCGGCGAGCTCCACTGTCACGGTGAGGAGATCGGTGCGTATCCTCACGGTGCGTCAGTTCGCTGGCACCAGCCGGCTGGTGCCGGCGAACGGGGGGACCTCTTCCCAGCCTCAGCCCGTGGCCGGTCGTGGACCGTCACGTACCGCCGGGTAGCCAGTGCTCGCCACGCGAGAGCGAGAGCTGCCTGGTGAGAGTCGCGTGAGCGGCTGTCACAGTCTTCGCTCCGTGCCGTGAACCTGACGCTGAGCGGACTCAGAGGTCTGGTTCCTGGCTGCACGGTCGCTGGTAGGCGACCGTACACTCGGTACCTCTCGCGAACGAGCGGCCGAGACGGATCCTGCTGCTGTGGCCGAACCACTGACAGCAGGTAGGAAGTGCCGGTGTTAGCCGGCACTCCTCTGGTCCCCGTAGTCTTCTTCCTTGCGGAAGAAGAGACGGGTCCTGCCCCCGAAGGAGCAGGGTGACCAGCGGAAGAACCCCCCGTCTCACCAGAGCGAGACGGGCCCTTAGAAGTTCCCGAAGGAGACTTCTTAGGGTGGGGGGGGGGGGGAGGCGACCTTCTTCTTCTTCGGCGGGGGAGCCTTAGAAGAAGAAGGGGAAGAGGCGGCAGACGACGACGACGACGAAGAAGACGATGAAGACGACGACGACACTTCCTCCTCTTCTTCTTCTTCTTCGTCAACCTTATCAGGACCGAACGTCAGATCTGTCATCCAGGACGGAGCCGGGCTGCTGTTGCCGAAGCAACAGGGCCCGGACGCACCTGTCCGAAACAGATCAGCATCTGGAGCAGCGGCGCCAGGAACAGGAAAAACAAACATCAGCAGTGGGCAGGCATAACAGGAACGGCAGACGAGACAGCAGGAGCAGGTACAGGAACGGCAGCAGTGTCACGGCAGGTACGGCAGACTGTGTAGGCGGTCCAGATGGGCGGACCAGCGGCACCAGACATCCTAGGTACCGGTGGGAGGTCCAGGGGCGAGCTCTTCGGACACACGAAGTCCGGTCGCGGCAGCACGGCAAACCCAGGTGGCGGCATCACACTCCCCCGAGTTACGGCGACTGGCCCCTGCCACCGATGTAGTGGGTGTCACAGAGACCGCGTGCTGGGTTGTACACCAGGTGAGGAGGTGAAGCGTAGCCGGTGTTGTAAGGTCGTGGTGGTGGTCGAGACCGTTGCATGGGTGACCGCCCCCCGGCGCCAGCGAGATGGTAGAGCAGCCCCTGGACACTCGGCACGCCCTGCAACCCCACGATGCCCACACCTGTCCGAGGTCATCCTTCACGGCAACCGCACCTGAGGAGGCAAAAGTCGGGTGATTAGGGGGATACCTCTACCCGCTCGCGAACGAACGAATAAGAGGCCTAGAGGACACCGAGTACAACTGGACGTCAGGGCATCTAGCGCCCTCCTCACACCGATAAGTCAGGGGAAGAGAAAAAGGACCTAGACACCCCCCCTCCGAAGGGGGAAGGCGCGAGACATGGAAGTCTGAAGCGGGCGGCGGCAGGAAAGAAGACGAAGTGTCCGTCACCAAAGGAGTCGCGGGAGAGCTTTCCGACGACTCCTTTGCAGGCCTTCGTTCTTCCTGCCCTCATACAAAGTCCACTGCGCCTCCGACCAATCATTACACATCACAGGGCTCGGCTCGGGTGCATTTTCGCGCCCCCGACAACCGAGGGGCACATATATGAGGGTCAATCTCCGGGAACGATCTTGAACTTCCCGCATTTACGCCCTTCGATACCCGGGCAAAGTCTCCGTGGGGTAGCGAGGCGAGGAGATTCCATCATAATCACTAATTGAAGCAGCAATTAATATGAAAAAAGAGAATAATTGTACTTACAATAACTCTTTCACACACAATTACAACCAATACTTAGAAAGCAAAACGACGAGAAGCGGGCAGAGAAGCGTCGAACAACACGTCCATCCACCGCGAGGCCGAAAGCAAAAGTGATTTGTTTACCTCCCAGTCGCGCGCGCGCGCCGTCGGACAAGCAGTTAACTACCGAACCCCTTGTTCGAAAGCTTACGACCTATCCAGCTGCCGCTAGTACCTTCCTATTGTAAAAGGACCGAAGGTTTGTATGCCGTGTCGGAACAATGAAACTGTTCCAACGAGGAAAGGGTCCCCAGAAGACTCATCCATTCCCTCGCAGAACCTTGTTCTTTCTCTAGGAAGGTTGCTACTTTTTTCCAAGCAGCGGTTCTGTCTTTCTGTGATGGAAACACATGAAAACCCCGAGAATCCATCCGAATCCCCAGATAAACAATGTTCTGCTGGGGAATCATCTGGGATTTCTCGAGGTTTACCAACAGTCCCAAGGACTGTGTTAACTCCAGTGTCAGTTTTAAGTCCTCCAGACTCTGACTCGTGACTGTGCTCGTATCAGCCATCATGTCTAGATACAAAGGATATTCGAATCCTTCGAGGTGAAGCCAGTGAGCCACATTTTTCATTAGTCCCGTGAATACTTGGGGGGCTGTTGATAGTCTGAAAGCATAGGGCCCGAAATTGAAATACTCCTTCTTGAGCCATAAATCTGAGGTATTCCTGGAAGACGGGTGATTGGTACATGGAAATAAGCATCCTGCAGGTCCAGGGCGGGATACCATCCAGTCCCCTGGACGCAGGGCTGCTAACACCGAGGCTGTCGTCTCCATTGTGAACTTCCTCTTTGCTACGAACACGTTCAGGGCGCTCATGTCCAGAACTGGCCTCCAACCTCCTAAGCTTTTCGGAACCAAGAACAGGCGATTGTAAAACCCCAGGGAAGAGAGATCTTTTACTTCCTCTATGGCTTCCTTGTAAAGCATCTGCTCCACGAGATGTAGAAGGGCTTGTTTCTTGACAGATTCCTTGTAGTTTGCTGTTAACTCCCTTGGAGTTGTAGTTAAGGGAGGTTTTTCCCTGAAGGGGATTAAATATCCTTTCTTTAGGATGGATAGGGACCAGGCATCGGCACCTTTCTGTGCCCAAGTTTCGTAAAATCTAGAAGCCTGGCACCCACTTTGTCTGGAGGACCACAGTCTCACTGGGTCTGACGAACGGCCTTCGAGAAGACCTTCCTCTCTTCTCGGTCGTTCTACTTCTAAGAGAAGATCTTGGTGCAGACTTCCCCGAAAGGGCTGCCTGGAAGGGGAATTTCTCCTTTTTCGCAACCTGCACAGCAGGTTTTAGCCTCTTCGCTGACTGGGCCAGCAGGTCCTGTGTGGCCTTTTCTGAAATGACATTGTTATGATACAATAAAGTTTCATACATACTTACCTGGCAGATATATACATAGCTATCGACTCCGTCGTCCCCGACAGAAATTCAAATTTCGCGGCACTCGCTACAGGTAGGTCAGGTGATCTACCGCCCTGCTCTGGGTGGCAGGACTAGGAACTATTCCCGTTTTCTAATCAGATTCTCTCTTCCACCTGTCTCCTGCGGGGAGGTTGGGTGGGTCTTCAATTGTATATATCTGCCAGGTAAGTATGTATGAAACTTTATTGTATCATAACAATGTCATTTTCATACATTCAACTTACCTGTCAGATATATACATAGCTGATTGACACCCTTTGGTGGAGGGCAAGAGACAGCTAACTAACTGACTAGGGACAGGTAAACAACATATGTTGTAGGTATAAATAAACCTTAGTTCCTACCTTCTTAGATGGAAGACTTCGTGGCTACTGCCCAGGAGTCTGCTTCATCTCAAGAGCCTTAGCGAGATAGTGATCTGTGGCCAAGAGTTCTTGTGGATCTGTCGATGGGGTCTCTTCCACTTACTCGACAGAACCTAACTGGCGTTTGTCAATGGGAGCACATCCGCTTATATGACAACACGCATCTATTTAAGGAGCACACAACCAATCCCGATCACCCGATCCTAACCCGTGTTAGTTCTAAGATTGCCCAGAGTTATCCCCAAACTCTTAGCAAACAACCACAAACTCGAAATTCATACATACAAAAATAAAAATTTTGTACCCCTCTAATAGTCAGATGTCACTCGATCTTCAAATGAAGCGAAGTGAAGGCCGCTTGTGCGACAACTGACACTACCCATACACCGAAAACACGAGAACACATCCGACAAGAGGAGGGTTACGTACACAATTTAAGGATTGGTGCTTTCTCCTTTACCCAAAACCGTCTGTGCTGACACAAACGGACCTAAAGAAAAACATTTCTCATACGTAACTCGCACGTCTTTTAAATAATGGATGCAAAACACGGAGTTGCATCTCCATAAGTTGATCCAAAATGTTTTTGAGTGACATATTTCTTTGGAACGCCACAGAGGTTTACGATTGCCCCTAACTTCGTGGGCTCTCACTCTTAAAAGATTAAAAAGAATCATCTGAACATTCTTTATGAGCTTCCAAAATGACACTTCTAACAAAGAAGGCTAAGGCGTTCTTGGGACATTGCTCTCTTGGGGTCTTTTACTGAGGCACCAAAGACCTTTTTGCGAACCCCCCACAATGCTTCTTCCTGTCCAGATAAAATTTTAGAGCTCTAACTGGGCAAAGGGATCTTTCTGCCTCTCTGCCCACCAAACTAGAAAGTCCTTTCACTTCGAAACTCCTGGGCCAGGGATTCGAAGGGTTTTCGTTTTTGGCAAGAAAGAGAGAGTGAAATGAACAATTGCGAGATCTCCTTTGAAGCCAACTCTTGATTCAAGGGCGTGCAATTCACTGACCCTTTTTGCCGTTGCAAGAGACATCAGAACAAACACTTTCTAGTGATGTTACGAAAGAAGCAGTGTGTAGGGGTTCGAATTCTTCTGAGGATAGAAATTTAAGAACCACATCTAAGTTCCAGCTTGGAACCTTAGGTTCAAGTGACTTTGATGTTTCGAAGGAACGAATGAGGTCGTGCAAATCCTTATCATTCGTTAGATCTAATCCCTTGTTTCTAAAGACTGCTGACAGCATAACTCCTGTACCCCTTAATAGTCCGGTACCGAGAGATGCGACTTTTCTCTAAGAAACAGAAGGAAATCCGCAATTTCGGTCACAGAGGTACTGGAAGAGGACAGCTTCTTCGACCTGCACCAGTTTCTGAAAACCTTCCCACTTTCGATTGTACCACTCGCCTAGTAGATGATCTGCGGGCTCTAGCAATTGCGCTTGCTGCCTGGCGAGAAAAACCCTCTCGCTCTGACAAGTCTTTCGATAGTCGAAAGGCAGTCAGAGCAAGAGCGTGTAGATTTTGATGGTACCTCTCGAAGTGTTGTTTGAGTAGATCTATTCTGTTTGGAAGAGATCTGGGGAAGTCCACCGTCCACTCCATCACCTCTGTGAACCAAATTTGCGCTGGCCAATACGGAGTCAATCAGAGTCATTTTGGTTCCTTCGGATGCCACGAATTTTTTCTGACTACTTCCCCCAGTATCTTGAACGGGGGAAAAGCGTAAACGTCTATCCCTGACCAGTCCAGGAGAAGGCATCTGGTTGCATAAGCCCGGGATCTTCCACCAGGGCACAAAATGTGTCTATCCTCTTGGAGAGGAATGTGGCGAAAAGATCTATTTGAGGCTTCCCCCAAAGGAGCCAAAGCTCTGACAGACTTCTGAGTGGAGTGTCCATTCTGTGGGAAGGACCTGGAACCTCCTGCTCAATCTGTCCGCTCTCACATTCCTCTCCCCTTGGACAAACTTTGTTAGAAGAACTACCTTCCTTTGGTTCGCCCAAATCAAAAGATCTCTTGCTAGCTCGTACAGAGCGAAAGAGTGCGTCCCTCCTTGTTTCTTGACATAAGCCAGAGCTGTCGTATTGTCTGAGTTTATCTGTACGACTTTGCCTCTGACTATGTGTTCGAAGCTCTTTAGCCGCCAGTGAATTGCTAAAAAGCTCCTTGCAATTTATGTGCCATGACACCTGTTCTGCCGACCAGGTGCCTGACACTTCTTTGGATCCCAATAGTTGCCCCCCAGCCCGACTCCGAGGCGTCTGAGAACAATGTCAGGCTTGGGTTCCGTACTTGCAGGGAGGGACACTCCTTTGTTTTTCTTTTAAGGGAGTCAACCACCACTTTAAATGATGTTTTATTTCCTCCGAGATTGGAACGTGTCCGAGAGCTGTCCTGTCTTCCAACTCCAACTTCTTCTCAGGAAGAACTGAAGCGGACGAAGATGCAATCTTCCTAGGAGAAAGAACTGTTCGAGCGAGGAAAGGGTCCCCAGAAGGCTCAGCCATTCCCTCGCTGAAGTGCGCTCTTTCCCTAAAAAGTTCGATACTGTGGCACAGCCTTTCTTTATTCTCTCTTGAGATGGAAAAACTCGAAAACACGAGAATCCATCTGAATCCCCAGATAAACCACGTTCTGGCTGGGGATCATCTGAGACTTCTCGAGGTTCACGATCAATCCCAATGATTTTGTCATTCCGTGTTGTTGACAGGTCCTCCAAACCCCCCACTGCTTTCGAGACCTGGCTCTGATGAGCCATCGTCCAGGTACAGGGAGACGTTTTATTCCCTTTCAATGTAAATGTCTTGCTACATTTTTCATCACGTCCGTGAAGACTTGAGGAGCCGTGGAAAGGCCGAAACACAGGGCCCTGAACTGATAGGTTCTTCCTTCGAACATAAATCGAAGGTACTTCCTCGACGAATGGTGGATCGGGATGTGGAAATATGCGTCCTGAAGGTCTAGGGACGCCATCCAATCCCCTTGCCGCAGAGCTGCAAGGGACTGAATCAGACGTTTCCACAGCTGACCTTCTGTTGTTCTACGAATTTGTTCAGCGCACTTACGTCCAGTACCGGTCTCCATCCCCCCCGAGGCTTTTGCTACAAGAAACAAGCGATTGTAAAACCCCGGGGAGCTGCAATCCAGCACTAGCTCTATTGCTCTTTTGTCCCACATCTGTTCCACCATCTGACGAAGGAGTATCCATCAGAACAGGGGTCCCTTGTATCTGGCGGACAATCCCTCGTGATGTTGTCAAGGGAGGAATGTCCTTGAATGGGATGCGATAACCCTTCTTGATGATCGACATCGTCCACGGATTCGCTCCTATGTCTTCCCAGGCTTTCGCAAATGAATGTAACCTGGCTCCTCCGGGTGTCTGGAGGACGAATCTCACTTTCCTTTCTTAAAGGGACGGAAGGAAGACCTGCCCCTCTTTTCGGTTGACTTCCTTCTGGCGATAGATCTAGTTGGAAGACCTCCTCGAAAGGCTGCTGCTGAGCTGGACGAGCCACTTTCTTTTCCTCACTGGCCACAGGCCTATTCTTCCTTGAGGATTGTCTAAGGAGACCTGGGTGGCCTTTTTCAGTCAGAGAATGCGCAATATCCTTCACCAACTGCGAGGAAAAAGGCTGTTTCTGAGAGAGGCGCAAACAATAAGGCGGCTCTCTGCGAAGGAGAGACGGCCTTCGTGAGGAAAGCACTGTGAACCGCCCTCTTCTTTAAAAACTCCTGCACCAAAGAGGGAGCATACCTCAGCCGATCCATCCTGAACAGCCTTATCAATGCAGCGGTGAGGATGCTATTTAAGGTTTCTGGGTCCAGTTGTTCCTTTTCCTGAGATTTCTTGGCCAGAACCCCAAGGGACCAATCTAAGAAGTTAAAAAACTTCTAAAGTGTGAAAAAGTCCCTTGAGGAGGTGGTCCGTTTCCGAAAGCCCCCATGTTTACCTTCGCTGCATTCAAGGCGTGTCTTCTCGATGAAATACTAAACTCGAGAAGTCTGACTCAGCTGAAACGGACAGAGACATCCCATATTCTCTCCCGTTTCGTACCAAATGCCTCTCCTCCCTGTAAGTTTAGCGGGAGGCATACAAAGACCGTCCTCCCTAACTCCTTCTTCTTCTTGAACCAGGAGTCAAGAGATTGAAGCGCCCTCCTCATAGATATAGCAGGCTTCATTTTTAGGAAAGAGGAAGACTTGTGCGTTTTCGTGCTCGAGAACAGAGAGCGTGGAGAAGGAGGAGCGGCTGGCGTTAACGAGTCTCCATATTCCTCCAATAGAAGGGACGAAAGAACTTTATAATTAGAAGATCCTTCCTTCATTTCATCCTCCGAGGCATCTTCTGGGTTATAGGCTCGGAAGGAGAAAGGCTCCCTTCTTTCTTCTGACTCTTCCCTTACTCTCTTTCGAATGTCAGGCTCTTCATACGAGGAATGCGCCTGGTGCACAGCAGGAGTATCTCGCTGGTAGGAGTAACGTGTTTGGAATACTCCTGGCGTTTGGCAGGCGCAGAGCGCCTCGAATACTCCTGGCTTTCTAGTAGGCGCATCTTGTTCAGAATACTCCTGGCGCCTGGGAGGAGTATTAAGTTCAGAATACTCCTGGCGCCTGGGAGGAGTATAAGCTTCGGAATACTCCTGGCGCCTGGGAGGAGTATAAAGTTCAGAATACTCCTGGCGCCTGGGAGGAGTATCGAGGTCCGACGACTCCTGGCGCCTGGTAGGAGTACGTCGCTCCAAATACTCCTGATCCTTAGAATGCGTCTGATGTTTAGTAGGAGTATCGATTCCGGTAGGCGCTTTCCGTCTCACAAGCGCTCTACTCCTAACAGGATCTTCCTCTTCAGCTAACTCTTGATGCTTGGTTGAAGGTCTTGCATGTTGTACTGCATACTGTGGCTCTTTGCGCCTACTCGCGGAGCCTGGCTCCTGGTTGGCGCCATACTCTTGACAGGAGTAACTTCCTTTCTTACTTCTCTCCTGTCTACCGCATTGCTCCCCCCAGAGATGGCCGCTTGTGCGACAACTCCCCTGAAGGGTGCGTCGCGCCCGACAGGAGATTGATATTTGGATCTTTTAATAGGAAGCCTATCATCCTTCTTACGAGTAGGCTCCTTATATAGAGTTCCTAACTAACGAGGCTAATTGCTCTTGCATATTCATACAATATTTTCCTGGTTGAGGAATCTTTCGAATCAGGCGAGGGAGATCTGGAAGGCGCTCTAGGATCCCTTCCAGACCCAGAGTCTGAATGTATTCTCGCCTTCTTGTATTACCGAAGGCGCTCCTTCTTCAGAGAAGCGCTCGGGACTAGAATTGAGTCATGCTCTTTCATAACTCCTCTTCAAAGGACGGGAAAGTTTCGACAATCCTTCCATCCTCTTCCTCGGAGAAGGCGAACTAGGCGACGAAAAGCACTCTCGAAGGACGCTTTTCCTATAGCGGTCCTTGGCAGTATGTGATACGATCGATTCTGCCGAAGGGACGCTGATCGTTGGGGATTCTCCAACAACCCCCGTACGGCTTTCGACTTTCCTTCTCCTCCGGGCCAGGGAGCTTGGAAGAGGTCTAGGCCTGGGAGCATCGCAGAGACGACCAGACGCCCCCTCCACTACACTGGGGTACACTAATATCACTAGCGAAACCACATTCACTTTCCTTACCTTCCAATGCTGCGGACTTTTTCCTGCATTTTCTGAAGGGAAGCTCTAAGTTCCGCTATTTCCGAAGCAGAACTAGAGGGATTAGTAATTTGTGAACGGGCGTGAAACAGAATGAGCATGATTATCAGAGGAAGAAGCTACAGAACTAGATAGTAAATCATGAGATGTAGACATTCTGCGGGTTTTATAAGCCGCTTTCCTCTCTCTATCTTTCTCTAACTTCTTCAAGTAAGAAGTTAGATTCTTCCACTCTTGTGCACTCAATTTCTCACACTCGTTACACGTATTCTCAATCGAGCATTCAACCATTCTACACCCACTACAAGTAGTATGAGGATCTACCGAGCTTTCGGAATCCTCACCTTACAGCCCTCATTCACACACTCTGAAACTAACACTAGAGTCAGACATATTCACGAATTCCAAAAACCAAGTCCAAAAAACAGTCCACGATAGCGAATGCCAAACAACGATCCAAGTACGTCACCAAATATCAGCGAGAGATGATCAAAAGCTTTGCGAAAAACGAATTCTAGTCAGGAGGAAGTAGCAACAATGTTGATACGCCGGCGACAGAGAGAATCTGATTAGAAAACGGGAATAGTTCCTAGTCCTGCCACCCAGAGCAGGGCGGTAGATCACCTGACTACCTGTAGCGAGTGCCGCGAAATTTGAATTATCTGTCGGGGACGACGGAGTCGATAGCTATGTATATATCTGACAGGTAAGTTGAATGTATGAAAGTGTCTTTGAAATGTCCCTTACTATGTCCTGAGGAAAAAGGTGACTAGAGAGAGGCGCGTATAAAAGGGAGGATCTCTGCAGAGGAGAAACAGATTTCGTTAAGAAGGAGCTAAACACTGCCCTCTTCTTCAATATACAGGATCCAAAAAGGGATGCCACTTCATTGGAGCCATCCATAACCGCCTTGTCTAAGCAGGTTAAAACACTGCCCAACTCTTCCATGGTAACGAAGTCTGGTTCTTGAGACTTCTGGCTAAAGCTCCCAAAGCCCAGTCCATAAAGTTAAAGACTTCGAGAGTCTTGAAGAGGCCCTTGATGAGATGATCCACCTCACATTCCCCAAGAGGCTTTTGCAGTGTAGAGAGTCGTTCTAGACGCATCTACAAGAGCGGAAAAATCCGCATCAGAGGACGAAGGGAGACCCAGGCCCATTGGCTCCTTGGATGTCGTACCACATACCTGGTTTCCCTGTCAGCTTAGAGGGAGGACAAGAAAATACTGTCTTCCCGCTTCCTTCTTAGATCTGAGCCAGCGTTCTCGAGACTCTTCAGAGACTTTCTCATAGAAAGAGTAGGGGTCATCTTAACGAAGGAGGAGGCCTTCGACATTTTCGTACTGGATAATAACGATCCCGGCGAAGGGGGATCCGACTGGCGTAGCGAGTCTCCAAACACCTGCAGCAAAAGAGAAGCAAGTCTCTTATAGTCTGAAACTCCTGCATCTTTGGATATCTCTTCATCCGAAACTTCTTCCAAAAGCGATGCAGGAGAAGAGGGCTTTTCCTTAACAGGTAGGACCGAGCCGTCGAAAAGAAAGTTTTTCCAACCTTTCGTCCTTACTCCTATCCTCCTTCCTGCACGAGTCCTGGAGTTTCCCTATACTCGGGCTTCTGCTCTGCTCCTTGCGTCTGCTAGGAGAGGCGCTTGCGTCCTGAATCAGGCGCCTGTGAGGCGAAGAGTGCCTGCTAGGAGAAAGGAGAACATCCTGTTCCTGGCGCCAAGAAGGAGAAGAGCTTGCGTCCTGGTGAGCGCGCCTGGGCCAAGGCGGCGAGGCGCTTGCGTCCTGGTGAGGCTGCCTGGTCCAAGAAGGAGAGGCATTTGCGTCCTGATGAGGACGCCTAGAAGGCGAAATGCGCCTGCGAGGAGAAAGGAGAACCCTTTGTTCCCGTCGTCCATGAGGGGAGACGTTTGCGTCCTGGTGACGGGTGTCTAGCAGGCGAATAACTCCTTTTCCTCTTTTTTCGTCCATCCGGAGAGGCGCTAGAATCGCTCCTATCCCTCCTGGGAGGTGAAGAAAACTTGTCTAAGCTTCGGCGCCTATTCGGCGAAACTCTTGCGTCCTTCGGGAAAATATCTAGAGGACGAACGAACGCTCCTTCCTTCTTGCGGAGCTCTGAATAGAGAGGGGCTCTCTTCTCTCCCGGAGCTCTTAGTCGCACGAGTTCTCTCACGAGAAATCCGCGAATCAGGCTCCTGATGCTTGCCATGAGAGGCAAAATCGTCTCTAGCAAAACTCCTGGGAGAACTCCTGCTCGTAGGGAGTTTTCGATTCCTGTCATATGTGACTGAAGAAGGTCTCGCTGGGGACGAAAACCTTTCAGGCGAGGAGCGTCTGCTAAAGCCAGGACGCTTACTCTCTGATGCTCTCCTAACAGAACTCTTGATGGAAGAGAAATGTCTTTCTTCCTAGAAGAGCCTTCAGAGAACTCCCACTAAGGCAGACAACTGCTGTTGGAGTCCTACCAAGACTTCCTTCGTCTTGTGTGATAAGTCTTCCGGAGAAGAGTCAGGAGATCTCATAGCTCTCTTCTTACGAGCAGGCGAATACTCCGGAAATGGCTCAGGACTGGAACGCAACGCTTCGCTTGCTGGCGTCTTCCAGGATCTCTTAAGAGGACGCGACTTAGCGGAAGAACTCCATCCTCTTCTGGGAGACGAAGAGTCTGAGTCCGAAAAAGCACTTCCTGAGGACGCTTTGCAGTAGCTGTCCTTGGCAGCCTGGGAAGCGGCTACAGGATCTGCCGAAGGGACGCCTGACCGTTGGAATACTCTACATCCCCCTTGCGGGCTTTCGACATTCTCCTCCCTTGGTCATGGGAGTCTGAAAGAGGTCTAGGCCTAGGAGCAATGCGGAGTCGGTCAGACGCCCCCTCCACTTCACTGGGGACACTGCACAAATCACTGCACACATCACTGCGCTTACCTGTCTCCTTCATTGCTTGCAGTTGCGATTTCAAGCTGATTATTGAGGCTCTCATTGCAGCCATTTCCGTAGACGCATCTACAGGTTCGCTGCTGGGGGAAGGGGCTGAAGCCAAACTATGAGCAGGTGAAATACTAGAAAAGTTAGGAGCTATACTTCCTGTTCATAGAGCAGGATCTACTTGAGCTTCTGATGGAAGCCCTCCTAACTCTATCTTTCTCAAGTTTCCTTACATAAGAAGCCAAGGTCTTCCATTCCACTTCCGTTAAGCTCTCACATTCCAGACAGGTGTTAGTCGCAGAACAATCATTCCCCCTACATTTCTTACAGACTGTGTGAGGATCCACCGATGCTTTCGGTAGCCTCACCTTACATTCCTCTTTCGCACACACCCTAAATACATTTTAAAGAGAATCCACATCAAAATCCAAAAAACGGTCCACGATAAGCGTATGCCAAAACCAAAGATCAAAGTACATCACCAAAAGACAGATAGATAATCCTCGGCCAACGAGAAAAGAATTCCAATGCAGGAGGTACCAACAACGATGTTGTTGCTACCGGCGACAGAAAAATTCTGGTTAGAAAACGGGAATGGTTCCTATTCCCGCCACCCAGCGGCGGGAGTGGGCTGGTCACCTGACCTACCTGTCGCGTGTGCCGCGATTTTGAAGGTTTGAATTCTGTCGGGACGTCAGAGACTATAGCTAAGTATATATCTGCCGGGGAAGTTGCATGTACAAAAACTAGCCAATTCATTATTTATCAACAGATGTCTAAGCCCAAACCTCTCACACCTTTGCATATCAAAGAAAAAACAAATAAGTTGAAACAAAATAGTCGTCGGCAGCCGGCTCAAATCATTTTTTTTCTACAAAACTTGAGTTCCCTTAAATTTCTTAGCATTACATAATCTCTAGCACTGTTATTCATGAGCTCATTTTAGCTGATAAAAATATTTTTTGCTGTTATGAGTTTGTCCCAGGTGTGGCCAAATCATGGAATGATTCTCATAGCTATGTAGTGGAATGAATAGGGCTTCAAAAGATAAAAGTGGTTCCAAATACATTCCACTACATAGCTATGAGAATGATTCCATGATTTGGCCACACCTGGGACAACCTCATAATAGCAAAAAATCTTTTTATCAGCTAAAATGAGCTCATGAATAACAGTGCTAGAGATTATGTAATGCTAAGAAATTTAAGGGAACTCAAGTTTTGTAGAAAAAAAAAAATTATTTGAGTCAGCTGCCGACGACTAAACCAAAGAACATTACTCAAAATGCAACAAGTTAAAGAAAGTAAAACGTTGCCTCTGAAATTATGTAACCTACTCTCTTACAAGCTCCCACCTTGTTCATTCACAGTTGTTATTCCGATAACCCACAATACATCATGAAAGGATAGATGTCAGAAAAAAACTGTAAGAAAACCGAACCTTTTCACTAATGGCATTCTTTTTTCTCTCGGGTCTGTTGTAGGTGATGAATTCGGAGGCCCAACCTTCACAAAAGTGACGCTGAGGGTGTCTCGTATGTGGCCATGAGAAGACATGGGTTGCTGTTGCAATGTTGATCCGAAGACTGGCTTTGATGCTGACCATCCTAAAGCATGCCACAGGGTTCACCACTATACCTCACTTTAGCGCTTGTGCTGAAAGTAAAACAAGTAAGTTAGCTGAGGAATAATATAGAATTTGGGTCAAAGGCCAAGCACTGGGACCTCATACAGCGCTAAAAGGGAAATGGACAGAAGAATTTGAAAGGTATTAACAAGAGGAAACCTCACAGTTGCACTGCAAAACGACTGTTAAAGAGGTTGGAAAGTCAGATGGAAGAAAAAGAATATGAATGGAGGCCACAGCAAAATGAATGAAAGAGGTTGCAACATGGTTATCCTCAATTTCGGCAAAGTTGTAACATTAAACCAAACTCCCACGCATTGTGTTTACTAGTAACAACTCATGTAAACTAACGTTTGGGCTACAACATAAACCAATATGGTAAGTAGGCCCACCTACCTAGGGTAAAAAAACCGCATGGTACAGGGGTGGACCATGTACGATCAATGTGTACAACCCAAAAAAAAGTACATTATAACGGAAATGGGCATCAGACGCGACTTGTTGTTGGTGAGAAACGGAGCTAAAAGACCTACTACTCCGGTGTCAGGACGCGTTATAATGTACTTTTCTTGGGGTTGTACACATTGATCGTACATGGTCCACCCCTGTATCATGCGGTTTTTTACCCTACCTAGGTAGTATCAGTAGCAGTAAACTGGTGGTATGATTTTCAAATTATGGTGGGTAGTAGTATAGGCCTATTAAAGACTGAAAAACTGTAAAAACGCAGCATACAAATCCCAATATAAAGTTTGGCCATTAAAATAGGCCTACTACCTCGGTGTTGATGAATAGGCTAAGTTACAACTGGGTTCAAGTCCAAATTGCACCTTCTAATCGTCATGTTACAGTAGGGCTATGCCAGCCTAAAGGCCAGCTTAACTACAGTGGCATTTACCACAGCATACTCGAAGAATTACAAAGGATTCTCCTCACCAAATATACGTCTATAGCGTAAAGACCCCGAACATCTTTGACAGGTAGGCTTAGGTCTAGGCTCCGGTACGTTATCCTCAGGAGGGCCTTCAGCCAATTTGATTACGCTTATTTTGGTTACATCAAATTACAAATAACGCTTTGCAAAATCTCTTGTCACTTAGATTAACCGTCTACAGCAATGAAATTACGTTTTATTTAACAATTAACTAAGTTTTTGACGGCTAAAGGACTAGTAGTAGTTACAACAGTAGGATTTCTCATATTTATTCCTTGCAACGGCTCCCTTTCGCCGGGGTCCAAAGCTCATCCTCTTTGCTGGTTTTTATACAAAAAGTTATCTGAGATATGGTCTTAGCCTCCATGATAAGGCTGTTGATCGATATGAAATTTGGTTCTTAGTTCACTATCAGGAGAACTCCACCGTAAAAGTTGTCAAAATTAAATGCCTTTTCTTTTAAAAACTCGTTGAGCAATTTGCTCAGATTCCTCGTCAATAATCTTTGTATTTTCTACACACAAAAGTTGGTTTTCCCTACAGAGTAACTTCGACCTTATGGTTCTCCTTTTAGTTTATTTCTCATTTTGCTACCCAATTCATATATTCATTATTTTATTTTTTTATTTTGTGTTCTTTTCATACAACTGATTATTATTATTATTATTATTATTATTATTATTATTATTATTATTATTATTATTATTATTTATTTATTTATTTTTTTATTTATATATATTTTTTTTTTGCTCTATCACAGTCCTCCAATTCGACTGGGTGGTTTATAGTGTGGGGTTCCGGGTTGCATCCTGCCTCCTTAGGAGTCCATCACTTTTCTTACTATGTGCGCCGTTTCTAGATCACACTCTTCTGCATGAGTCCTGGAGCTACTTCAGCGTCTAGTTTTTCTAGATTCCTTTTCAGGGATCTTGGGTATCGTGGCCTAGTGTTCCTATGATTATGGGTACGATTTCCACTGGCATATCCCATATCCTTATTTCTATTTTCAGGTCTTGATACTTATCCATTTTTTCCCTCTCTTTCTCTTCAACTCTGGTGTCCCATGGTATTGCGACATCAATGAGTAATACTTTCTTCTTGACTTTGTCAATCAACGTCACGTCTGGTCTATTTGCACGTATCACCCTATCCGTTCTGATACCATAGTCCCAGAGGATCTTTGCCTAATCGTTTTCTATCACTCCCTCAGGTTGGTGCTCGTACCACTTATTACTGCAAGGTAGCTGAAGTTTCTTACACAGCTCCAGTGGAGGGAGGGCTTTTGCCACTGAATCATGCCTCTTTTTGTACTGGTTCTGTGCAAGTGCTGGGCATTCACTTGCTATGTGGTTTATGGTTTCATTTTTCGTATTGCACTTCCTACATATGGGAGAGATGTTATTTCCGTCTATCGTTCTTTGGACATATCTGGTCCTAAGGCCTGATCTTGTGCCGCTGTTATCATTCCTTCAGTTTCCTTCTTTAGCTCTCCCCTCTGTAGCCATTGCCACGTGTCATCGCTGGCTAGTTCTTTAGTCTGTCTCATGTATTGTCCGTGCATTGGTTTGTTGTGCCAGTCCTCTGTTCTGTTTGTCATTGTCCTGTCTCTGTATATTTCTGGGTCTTCGTCTACTTTATTAGTCCTTCTTCCCATGCACTCCTTAGCCACTCGTCTTCACTGGTTTTCAGATATTGCCCCAGTGCTCTGTTCTCGATGTTGACGCAGTCCTCTATACTTAGTAGTCCTCTCCCTCCTTCCTTTCGTGTTACGTATAGTCTGTCCGTATTTGATCTTGGGTGTAGTGCTTTGTGTATTGTCATATGTTTCCTGGTTTTCTGATCTATGCTGCGGAGTTCTGCCTTCGTCCATTCCACTATTCCTGCGCTGTATCTGATTAATGGCACTGCCCATGTGTTTATGGCTTTTATCATATTTCCGGCGTTGAGTTTTGACTTGAGTATCACCTTGAGTCTCTGCATATATTCTTTCCTGATCGTGTCCTTCATTTCTTGGTGTTTTATATCCTCTCCTTCCATTATTATTA
>NC_061097.1:37038685-37049502 GCF_015104395.2 Macrobrachium nipponense
TGTAAATATAAAATTTCTCTTTTAAAAAAAATCCGGATCAGAACCAATCATTACTCTATAACATACACAGTATTAATTCGTTAAATAATAAATCCTTATGAAAGACGCAAATCATATCACATTCCTTAAAATATCGTGATAATGTAAAAGAAATGTTTGTCTTTCTACTGAAGAGAACGAATCATTCTTCATTGTCCACAAGTCTTGGAAAAGAGTTGAGCAATACACATCCCTGAGTTTTAAATAATTGAATTTTCAACTAAAATAATCAAATGCATGTTTCTGGTCCCTAGTGTTGTGACAAATAATAATAAAGCCCTTTTTAAAAACCCCGACTTCCAGCTGTTTCGGTGTCGAGACGTCGTCTCACTTTCGAGACTTCTGATTGGTCAGCCGCGACAAACCCTTCTCCCATTGGCTGCCGGGACCCGTTGGCTGGCAGAAGACTGGGGAGATACGCGGCCATGTTGTAAAGTGTAAACAAACCTCAGTGAGACCGTGAGAGATTCTAAGGTAAGGATCTGCGTAGACGATTGTTTTTTGACAACGTCTTCCGCGGACGGAAACAACTTACCGAGTATTTTTATGGGTTTTGTGGATGTTTTTATTTAGTTTATGTCTTGTAGATGAGTTTACACGAGGCATTTAGGGATTCTTTTCGTATGCCAAGCATTAGAAGCCCTTGATAGGATAAAAACCAGGATATTTTTCTTTAGACATATGGTAATTAACGATAAATTAAAATAATATGCTTTGAACCTTACTCTTAGCTAGAAATACGAACGATATATTTTTCTGACTGATTATATGAGTTAGCCTAACTAGGTACTAGGTAGTCATGGTCTGTGTATTGGGAGAGAGAGACGCTGTCTGTGAAAGGGATAAATCTAGGTACTTCCTGGGGGATTAGCTAATTTATGGTTTACGTATTATTTAATGTATAAAATACATTTGTTCCGACACGGCATACAAACCTTCGGTCCTTTTACAATAGGAAGGTACTAGCGGCAGCTGGATAGGTCGTAAGCTTTCGAACAAGGGGTTCGGTAGTTAACTGCTTGTCCGACAGGCGCGCGCTCGAGCGCGCGACTGGGAGGTAAACAAATCACTTTTGCTTTCGGCCTCGCGGTGGATGGACGTGTTGTTCGACGCTCTCTGCCCGCTTCTCGTCGTTTGCTTTCTAAGTATTTGGTTGTAATTGTGTGTGAAAGAGTTATTGTAAGTACAATTATTCTCTTTTTTCATATTAATTGCTGCTTCAATTAGTGATTATGATGGAATCTCCTCGCCTCGCTACCCCACGGAGACTTTGCCCGGGTATCGAAGGGCGTAAATGCGGGAAGTTCAGATCGTTCCCGGAGATTGACCCTCATATTTTATGTGCTCGGTGTCGGGGGCGCGAATGCACCCGAGCCGAGCCCTGTGATGTGTGTAATGATTGGTCGGAGGCGCAGTGGACTTTGTATGAGGGCAGGAAGAAACGAAGGCCTGCAAAGGAGTCGTCGGAAAGCTCTCCCGCGACTCCTTTGGTGACGGACACTTCGTCTTCTTTCCTGCCGCCCGCTCAACTTCCATGTCTCGCGCCTTCCCCTTCGGGGGGGGTGTCTAGGTCCTTCTCTTCCCCTGACTTACGAGTGTGGAGGAGGCGCTAGATACCCTGACGTCCAGTTGTACTCTGGGTCCTCTATCCGTTCGTCTTCGGGGGGGCGAGCGGGTAGAGGATCCCCCTAATCACGGCCGACTTTTGCCTCCTCAGGTGCGGTTGCCGTGAAGGATGACCTCGGACAGGTGTGGGCATCGTTGGGGTTGCAGGGCGTGCCGAGTGTCCAGGGGCTGCTCTACCATCTCGCTGGCGCCGGGGCGGTCACCCATGCAACGGTCTCGACCACCACCACGACCCTTACAACACCCGGCTACGCTTCACCTCCTCACCTGGTGTACACCCAGCACGCGGTCTCTGTGACACCCACTACATCGGTGCAGGGGCCAGTCGCCGTAACTCGGGGGAGTGTGATGCCGCCACCTGGGTTTTGCCGTGCTGCAAGCGACCGGACTTCGTGTGTCCGAAGAGCTCGCCCCTGGACCTCCCACCGGTACCTAGGATGTCTGTGCCGCTGGTCCGCCCATCTGGACCGCCTCCTACACAGTCTGCCGTACCTGCCGTGACCACTGCTGCCGTTCCTGTACCTGCTCCTGCTGTCTCGTCTGCCGTTCCGTGATGCCTGCACCTGCTGATGTTGTTCCTGTTCCTGGCGCCGCTGCTCCAGATGCTGATCTGTTCGGACAGGTGCGTCCGGGCCCTGTTGCTTCGGCAACAGCAGCCCCGGCTCCGTCCTGGATGACAGATCTGACGTCGGGTCCTGAGAAGGTTGACGAAGAAGAAGAAGAAGAGAGGAAGGTGTCGTCGTCGTCTTCATCGTCTTCTTCGTCGTCGTCGTCGTCTGCCGCCTCTTATTCTTCTTCTTCTAAGGCTCCCCCGCCGAAGAAGAAGAAGGTCGCCTCCCCCCCCCCCCTACGAAGTCTCCTTCGGGAACTTCTAAGGGCCCGTCTCGCTCTGGTGAGACGGGGGGTTCTTCCGCTGGTCACCCTGCTCCTTCGGGGGCAGGACCCGTCTCTTCTTCCGCAAGGAAGAAGACTACGGGGACCAGAGGAGTGCCGGCTAACACCGGCACTTCCTCACCTGCTGTCAGTGGTTCGGCCACAGCAGCAGGATCCGTCTCGGGGGCCGCTCGTTCGCGAGAGGTACCGAGTGTACGGTCGCCTACCAGCGACCGTGCAGCCAGGAACCAGACCTCTGAGTCCGCTCAGCGTCAGGTTCACGGCACGGAGCGGAAGACTGGTGACAGCCCGCTCACCGCGACTCTCACCATGGCCAGCTCTCGCTCTCGCGGCGAGCAGCTGGCTACCCACCCGGGCGGACGTGACGGTCCACGACCGGCCACGGCTGAGGCTGGGAAGAGGTCCCCCCTGTTCGCCGGCACCAGCCACGGCGGTGCCAGCGAACTGACGCACCGTGAGGATACGCAAACCCGATCTCCTCACCGTGACAGTGGAGCTCGCCGGTCGCCTGACCGTCGCTCTCACAGAGAGCGATCGGGTACGGCAACCAGCACCAGCTCCTCTGACACACGAGACCGGGGCCGCTGTTCTCGTCCAGCCGTTCTCCACAGCGAGACGGCTCGACTAGGTCTGCAGCTCGCGATCGCCACGGCGTTGGCGATCGCCTGCAGTCCTCCAAGCCCGCTGGTTCTACCAGCGAGCGAGGAGAGAGCGTCAGGTCTTCCTCTCCCATACCTTCAAAACCTCCTCGGGTTACACCGGGAGGGCGGGTATTGAGGAGTGATCGTGAGGGGTGCGCCCCTCAGGATTCCCGCCACCCCCCACCGCGTCGTACGCACCAGGCTCGGTTCTCGGACCAGCCAGGTCGTACGCACAGGTGGTTGGAGGAGACCGAGAGGGGGCTGTCGCTGCTCCTCTCCTTGAGGGAGGAGGGTCTCGGGAGGTGCTCCTGTTTGAGGGACTGGACGGTCCATCTCCGCAGGATGCAGTCACTCCTGAGATCCAGAGGAACTTTGCCGAGGTTATTGCGCTGATTCGTCAGCACAACGACCTCGGGGAAGGATCGCCGCTCCCACCATCCGAGCCCACGTCCCGGCTCGAGTCGTTCTGGGGCCCGAAGAGGGAACCCAGACCGACGGTGGGGTTGCCGCGTTCGAGCTTGCGACTCAGTGCTGGACCAGGTTGAATCGCTTGTCTCCGGACAAGACGGTTCGTCGTCAAGTCTGCAGGTCGAGCAAGCTGCTTCCACCTCCTCTGCTACGACAGCGGCGGTTTTACGTGCCATCTGAAGACCCGGAGGCCGATGCCGCAGGTGAATTCCCGGAGTTAGCCAGGCTGACTCCGGGTGTGTCTCTGCAACAGCTCCTGTCCGAGAACCTGTGGTTCTCGCAGCAAGAGGCACTCGGTCCTGGAATCTACCGGCCATGGCAGCTTTCCAGGCCGTCTCCTGGCTAGATCTGTGGTCCCTCACATTCTAGTATTCTAAGGTCGCAGCCAACTCCGGGGGAATTTCTCCCGAAGATGACTCGGCCTTTCAGGAGACTTTGCCAGTCTGGGGGTGGGGGAAGAGCCATCTCCTTCCTTGCCCACCAGACGGTGAACCTGTGGGCCAACCTGGTTCTCCGACGAAGGGACGCTGTCCTTACTCTGGGTTTCCAGGGCGGCCTGGGCGTGAAGCGGCGTTGGGACTTCGAAACGGACCTCTACGGAGTTCCACGTCTCTCTTCCCAGGAGAGATGGTGGACGCTGCGGTGGACAGACGGCGCACTGACGACGTGACCGTCTGGTTCACCAGGCAGTCTCGAAGGCTTCTGGGCAGGCCCTCGGACTGCGGCCAAGTCTAAGAGCTCGGCTAGCGCTTCCTCGGCGGGCTAAGACGGTTGCGGCGTCGAAGCCCCGGGGAATGACTCTGTCTTCTTCAACTTCTGGCAAAGGGAGCCGTAACCAGCCCTCCTCCCAGCCCTCCTCATCCCGTGGATGCTCTGGGAAGAAGTCGAAGAAAGAAAGGGGGGAAACGCTAGGGACGGCGTTCCCCCGCCCCCTCACCTGCTGCCGGAAGTGGGGGGGGTGCCTGGCCAGCCATTGGGCAACTTGGCAGCGCTACGGCGCCGAGACCTGGATTGTAGATGTCCTTCGGGAGGGATATCTATTACCCTTCGAATCTCGGCCACCCCTCACCTCCAACCCGGTCCAACAGCAGTCGTACGTTCCAGGGTCATCGAAGGACGTAGCACTGAGACAGGAGATAAAGACCATGCTGAGCAAGGGAGCTGTAGAGATCGTCACGGATCAGTCACCGGGCTTTTACAGTCGACTCTTCCTGGTGGAAAAGTCTACGGGAGGCTGGCGCCCGGTGATAGATCTCTCTCCCCTGAACCGGTTTTGTTCGCCAGACCCGGTTCACGATGGAGACGGCACGCTCAGTGCTCGACTCCATCAGGGAGAACGATTTTCATGCTTTCAGTGGACTTGAAGGATGCGTATTTCCAAATACCCATTCATCAGTCCTCCAGAAAGTACCTCCGCTTCATCCTCGACGGGACGGTGTACCAGTTCAGGGCACTGTGCTTCGGTCTCTCAACCGCCCCACAGGTGTTCACGCGAGTGTTCACTCTGGTGTCTGCTTGGGCCCATTCGCACGGGAATACGTCTGATGAGGTAGCTCGACGATTGGTTAGTCCTGGCGAGCTCTCCCGCTCGCAGTTGCTACAGGACAGGGATCGGACTGCTCGAGTTCTGTCGCGATCTGGGGATCGTGGTGAACTTCGAGAAGTCCGATCTCGAGCCCAAGCAGAGGATGAAGTACCTGGGTATGCTGATCGACACGGTAGCAGGGCGAGTCTTCCCCGCAGACTCGCGGATCAGCAGATTCAGGGAGGCAGCCAACCAGTTCCTGTCTCGGCAGGAACAGGTAGCTCAGCGATGGCAAGTCGTGCATCGGACACCTGTCGTCGCTCGAGAAGTTAGTCCCCTCACGGGGCGTCTTCACCTGCGGTCTCTTCAGTGGAGACTAAAGGAGAGTTGGTCGCAGGCGACGGATCCCCCAAGCTTTCCAGTGTCACTGACACAGGAGGTGAGGCAGGACCTAGCCCGGTGGCTGGACGACAGGAACCTCTTAAGAGGAGTGCCCCTGCGCACTCCCCCCCCGGACATGCAGCTGTTCTCAGACGCATCGCACCGAGGGATGGGGCGCACACCTGGAGGAGTTGCTGACTTCAGGAGTGTGGGACGAGAACGACAAGCACCTTCACATCAATGTACTGGAACTCAAGGCAGCGTTCCTCGCTCTCCAAGAGTTCCAGGACCGCTTGATGGGACACTCAGTGGTGTTGATGTGCGACAACACCACGGTTGGTGGCCTACGTCAAACAAACAGGGGGGATAGTGTCTCTCCCGTTGTACCAGTTGACTCGGCAGGTGCCGAGTGGGCCGAGGCACACTCAATAGAGCTGTCGGCACGCTACATTCCAGGGAAGAGAATGTAGTAGCAGACACGCTCAGCCGTCGGGATCAGGTTGATAGGGAACGAATGGTCTCTACACCAGGACGTGGCGGAAAGGCTCTTCGAACCCTGTGGCGGGGGCGACAGTCGTGGATCTGTTCGCCACCCGGCACAACAGGAAGCTCAGTGTTCTTCTCGGCCGTGCCGGACCCTATGGGCAGCTGCAGAGGACGCTCTTCAACACCCGTGGGACAACCTCTTCGCCTATGCCTTTCCCCCGTTCACCGTTGACCTGATTCGCAAGGTGATCAGTCGAGCACTGGTCACCCCGAATCTCAGGATGATCCTGGTGGCTCCCAAATGGCCACAGGCCATTTGGTATACGGACCTGCTGGCTCTTCTCGCAGGAGAACCGAGAGAGATTCCCCCTTGGCACAACCTTCTCGCCCAGCCACACGTCGACGCGGTACCACCGAG
The DNA here is from genome assembly GCF_015104395.2 of Macrobrachium nipponense. Lineage (NCBI taxonomy): Eukaryota > Metazoa > Arthropoda > Malacostraca > Decapoda > Palaemonidae > Macrobrachium > Macrobrachium nipponense. Next base: position 37,045,164 of record NC_061097.1, read on the forward strand.
CAGTCCAGTCTCTACGTCTTCACGGCTGGCTGTTATCCACCATCTCTTGCGAACAAGAGGCTTTTCTCGTAGCGCAGCAACAGAGATGGCTGGAAACGTCCGTCAGTCCTCTGCAGCTGTGTATCAGGGGAAGTGGGCCGTCTTCTGTGGTTGGTGTCGTAGACGGGGTGGTCTATCTCCTTCAGAGCCACTCTTCAGCAGGTAGCGGATTTCCTCGTTTTTCTTCGCCGAGAGAAGCTCCTCTCAGTCCCCACAGTCAAAGGATACAGAGCCGCCTTGGCGCTCGTCCTGAAACTGAGGGGATTGGACATCTCGAACTCGTTCGAGATCTCCTTGCTTATGAGGAGCTTCGAAAGGTCTTGCCCACCCAGGGAACTCAGGCCCCCTGCGTGGGATGTGACTCTCGTCCTTAGGAGTCTGACTCGAACGCCGTTTCGAGCCACTCCGAGAGTCGTCGGACAGGGATCTGACCCTCAAGACCCCTCTTCTTGCTGGCCCTGGCATCGGCGAAGAGAGTAGGGGAACTTCATGGTCTTTCCTATGATGTACGACACTCCAGGGGATGGGGATCCGTGACGCTCGATTTCGTCCCGAACTTCGTTGCAAAGACTCAGAACCCGTCGATCCCTGACGACAGGTTCGAGTCATTCACGATTCCCTCCCTAATGGACTTCACGATAATGATGCGGATGAGATGTGCTTTGTCCTGTGAGGGCGATACGGCGCTATCTGAAGAGAACTCGACACCTCAGGCCTGAGTGTCGACGCCTCTTCGTTAGCACGGGGTCACCAAGAAAGAAGTATCCAAGAACACTCTTTCTTTTCTGCTGCGTGAGGTCATCAGGGAGGGCGTATGAGGCTGATGGTAGTGACGACATCCGTACGTCCCGTCCGAGAGCTCACGAAGTCAGAAGTATTGCCCCGTCGTTGGCGTTCCGTAAGAACTTCTCCGTGGCGCAGGTCCTGAAGGCAGGGGTCTGGTCTAACCAGACTACCTTACGTCCTTCTACCTTCGGGATATTGCCCACAGGTCCTTGGATACATTTTCCTTGGGACCCGTGGTGGCTGCTCAACAATTGTGTAGCTAACCCAGACCCTCGCAGGCTGAACAGCATCGAGTCCTGGTGTGACTGTGTGGATGGATGTGTGAGTGAGTGATGGTGACTGGCTCTCTCTTTCCATCTTTTCCTTCCCCTCTACCTGTGGGCAGAGGCCATGTCGTCACTACGCTGGATGAGGACGAGATGCAGGTGAGCTATATGGACAGAGCCCCACCCCAATCCTATCCCTTTCACTATAGGGATAGGAGCAGAATATCCACCACTTCCTTCTACAAGGGGGGGAAGTGGATGCCTACAAGAGTCAAACCCATGACTTTATATTTGCTCCTGTACAGGAACAAAGTTTCTTACATTGCTGGTACGAAGAGATACGCATGCCTCTCTCTTAGTACTCGGTCCAGAGGTCTGACCATTGATCCTGCGGTGCACACCCCGATCAATCGGACAGAGGCTTGGATCCCTCCCTCGCTCTTACGACCAGGGAGGCTTCCAAGGTTGGGCGAACACCAGTCTGTTCACAAAAGACTCAGATTCCACCCACCAAGAAGTGAGTCTTCCTATTGTAAAAGGACCGAAGGTTTGTATGCCGTCCGTCGGAACAAATGACAATTGTTCCGACACGGCATACAAAACCTTCGGTCCTTTTACAATAGAAGGTACTAGCGGCAGCTGGATAGGTCGTAAGCTTTCGAACAAGGGGTTCGGTAGTTAACTGCTGTTGTCCGACAGGCGCGCGCGCGCGACTGGGAGGTAAACAATTCACTTTTGCTTCGGCCTCACAGTGGATGGACGTGTGTGTTCGACGCTCTCTGCCCGCTGCTCGTCGTTTGCTTTCTGAGTATTTGGTTGTAATTGTGTATGAAAGAGTATTGTAAGTACAATCATTCTCTCTTTGCATAATAAAATTACTGCCTTCAATTGAATTATGATGGAATCTCCTCGCCTCGCTACCCGAGGAAGACTTTGCCCGGGTATCGAAGGGCGTAAATGTGGGAAGTTAGATCGTTCCCAGAGATTGACCCTCATATTTTGTGTGCTCGGTGTCGGGGGCGCGAATGCACCCGGCCGAGCCCTGTGATGTATGTAATGACTGGTCGGAGGCGCAGTGGACTTTGTATGAGGGCAGGAAGAAGCGAAGGCCTGCAAAGGAGTCGTCGGAAAGCTCTCCCGCGACTCCTTTGGTGACGGACACTTCGTCTTCTTTCCTGCCGACGCTCAACTTCCACGTCTCGCGCCTTCCCCTTCTTGGGGGGGGTGTCTAGGTCCTTCTCCTCTCCTGACGTGTCGAGTGTGGAGGAGGGCGCTAGATACCCTGACGTAGAGTTGTACTCTGGGTCCTCTATCCGCTCGTCTTCGCGCGAGCGGGTAGAGGATCCTTCTAATCACCCGACTCTTGCCTCCTCAGGTGCCGGTTGCCGTGAAGGATGACCTTGGACAGTGTGGGCATCGTTGGGGCTGCAGGGCGTGCCGAGTGTCCAGGGGCTGCTCTATCATCTCGCTGGCTCCGTGGCGGGTCACTCATGCAACGGTACAACCACCACCACGACCCTACAACACTCCCGGCTACGCGTCACCTCCTCACCTGTGTACACCCAGCACGCGGTCTCTGTGACACCCACAACATCGGTGCAGGGGCCAGTCGCCGTAACTCGGGGGAGTGTGATGCCGCCACCTGGGTTTGCCGTGCTGCCGCGACCGGACTTCATGTGCCCGAAGAGCTCGCCCCTGGACCTCCCACCGGTACCGAGGACGTCTGTGCCGCTGGTTCGACCACCTGGACCGCCCACACAGCCTGCCGTACCTGCCGTGACCACCGCTGCTGTTCCTGTTTCTGCTCCTGCCGTCTCGACTGCCGTTCCTGTGATGCTCGCACCTGCTGATGTTGTTCCTGTTCCTGGCGCCGCTGCTCCCGATGCTGGTCTGTTCGGGACAGGTACGTCCGGGCCCTGTTGCTTCGGCAACAGCAGCCCCGGCTCCGTCCTGGATGACAGATCTGACGTCGGTCCTGAGGAGGTTGACGAAGAAGAAGAAGAAGAGGAGGAAGGTGTCGTCGTCGTCTTCTTCGTCGTCGTCGTCGTCTGCCGCCTCTTCCCCTTCTTCTTCTAAGGCCCCACCGCCTAAGAAGAAGAAGGTTTGCCTCCCCCCCCCCTAAGAAGTCTCCTTCGGGAACTTCTAAGGGCCCAGCTCGCTCCGGTGAGACGGGGGGTTCTTCGCTGGTCGCCCTGCTCCCTTCGGGAGCAGGACCCGAAATTCTCTTCTCCCGCAAGGAAGAAGACTACGGGGACCAGAGGGGTGCCGGCTAACACCGGCACTCCTCTCCTGCTGTCAGTGGTTCGGCCACAGCAGCAGGATCCGGTCGGCCGCTCGTTCGCGAGAGGTACCGAGTGTACGGTCCGCCTAACAGTGACCGTGCAGCCAGGAACCAGACCTCTGAGTCGCTCAGCGTCAGGTTCACGGCACGGAGCGGAAGACTGGTGACAGCCGCTCCACGCGGGCTCACCAGACCAGCTCTCGCTCACGGCGAGCAGCTGGCTACCCCGGGCGGACGTGACGGTTCCTCCATGGACCGGCCACGGGCTGAGGCTGGGAAGACGGTCCCCCCGTTCGCCGGCACCAGCCACGGCTGGTACCAGCGAACTGACGCACCGTGAGGATACGCACCGATCTCACAGTGACAGTGGAGCTCGCCGGTCGCCTGACCGTCGCTCTCGCAGAGAGCGATCGGGTACGGCGACCAGCACCAGCTCCTCTGACACACGAGACCGGGGCCGCTGTTCTCGGTCCAGCCGTTCTCCACAGCGAGACGGCTCGACTAGGTCTGCAGCTCGATCACCACCGCGTGGCGATCGCCTGCAGTCCTCCAAGCCCACTGGTTCTGCCAGCGAGCGAGGAGGAGCGTCAGGTCTGCCTCTCCCATACCTTCAACCTCCTCGGGTTACACCGGGAGGGGCGAGGTATTGAGGATGTGATCGTGAGGGGTGCGCCCCTCAGGATCCCGCCACGTCGTCGTACGTACCAGGCTCGGTTCTCGGACAGCCAGGTCGTACGCACAGGTGGTTGGAGGAGACCGAGAGGGGGCTGTCGCTGCTCCTCTCCTTGAGGGAGGAGGGTCTCGGGAGATGCTCCTGTTTTGAGGGACTGGACGGTCCGACTCCACAGGATGCTATCACGCCCGAGATCCAGAGGAACTTTGCCGAGGTTATTGCGCTGATTCGTCAGCACAACGACCTCGGGGAAGGATCGCCGCTCCCACCATCCGAGCCCACGTCCCGGCTCGA
>NC_061097.1:37050002-37085002 GCF_015104395.2 Macrobrachium nipponense
TGGTTACTCATCGTCCTAAAATTGTTTTCTTTAAAACTGGGGAAGGAATTCTTCCCATTGTGAGTGAAAAATCTCAACAAACTAGTATTTGCTCCTAGTATACTGTACATCAAAAAGGGCTAAAGCTGGATTATGTTTTGAAATTTTTTCCATGTCATATTTCTTTCATAGACTTTTCAGTTATTTCAGGGTATCCATAGATGTAGTCTAAGTAGTTACTTGTCACATTTCAGTTAAATTTTATTTTGCATTGTTTGTAGCTATTTCATCTACAACTTTCCACCCTCCAAGGGGATCATCTTGAAATGACTTGCTTAGTCACAATTGATGACCATTCCTGGAAAACTTCATAGTCTACACACCTTAAACTCTGTGTTTTAAGGGTCATCAGTCCACCAAGATCAGACCTAACACTGAAGGCAAGGTCTGATATAGAAGTTTTGTCTCACTCAAACTCATCAGGTCCTCAAGTGCTACAAATGGGGAGGCACAAATATATTTGGCTGTGTCATATCAAAACAGCAAGTTACACAAGCTCGATAGTAAGCCTATGTACTGAGGAGGTTCAAGGTAGCCTCCCCATTAGGGTCATGAACAATTTAGAGGAAGAACATTTTTTTTTTTATTTATCAAATTGTAAACGAGCACTAAAAAAATAAAATATTAAAACTAAACTAAAAAAACAACTATAATGCAATTTCTTCTTCAGTTAATAATAAAATATCAACAGTACATTGTACTATCCATTTGTATGAACAAAAGTATACCCAAACATATCCACTGTTACTTAGTATATACATAGTACACATAGCTTTCTTTTTAGTAGTGCTATCAGATCTTTATACTTGCAGGCAAAGGGGGCAGAGAGCTTGCAAATTCTTTGTAACTGTCGCTATCAGGCCAGAGCCTTGCCCCAAAACGCTCTGCCACTCGCTTGGATTCAGCGATGTTCACCTGCAATAAAAACGAACAATGAGCCCTGTTCCACACGAACTGTAAATTTAAAGTAACTCTAATTTATGAGTTACTGATATGAAAACACAGTTTAACTGGATAACTGAATCACACCCCAAGGATTAGAAAGATTCAGTCCAAAAGGATTAGCTCATGAATGAAGCAAACACTGGAGAGAAGCACTGCTGCCACATGACTGGTTGGAAAGACCAAAGGAATACATGAAAAGTGAAATGCCGATAGCAATGGAGCAGCAGAATAATAGGACTTAACTAGGCTGAGATATGATAAGAGGTGGACTGGTGAAGAAAGGGAGGAATAAGGATATAAAGTGATTGTTTTGAAAATGAAGTGAGAAAATTCCAAGAGAAGTATGCAAATGGTTCAACATACAAATATAACTAATAAACACATTAGGCAGTAACAGAGAAATATGAACAAACAGTCTAAAAACCTACATGATATTTTTTTTTAAAAACTTACATGATATTTTTATAAAAAAATCTACATGATATTTTTTTAAAAAACCTACATGATATTTTTTTAAAAATCTACATGATATTTTTTTAAAAAACCTACATGATATTTTTTTTTAAAAACCTACATGATATTTTTTTTTAAACCTACATGATATTTTTTCAAAAACCTACATATTTTTTTTTAAACCTAAGTGATATTTTTTTTTAAAAACCTACTTGATATTTAAAAAAAAAAACCTACATGATATTTTTTTTAAAAACATGATATTGTTATTTTACAATAAAGTTTTGTACATACTTACCTGGCAGATATATACTTAGCTTACGTCTCTGACGTCACGACAGAATTCAAAACTCGCGGCAAATGCGACAGGTAGGTCAGGTGATCTACCCCACCCGCCGCTGGGTGGCAGGTGTATGAACCAATCCCCCTTCCAGTCATAATTTTTCTTCCACCTGTCTCCTGAGGGGAGGCTGGGAGGGCCATCAATCGTATATATCTGCCAGGTAAGTATGTACAAAACTTTATTTGTTAAAATAACAATATTCATTTTTTGTACATGAAACTTTCCTGCCAGATATATACTTAGCTGATTGACACCCTTGGTGGAGGGAAAAAGACAGAGCTAACAAGGAAAAAGGGGAAACAACATCTGTTGTAGGATACTAACAAACCTTGGTTCTTATCTGATAAGGCTGAAGACTTCATAGTTACTGTCTATTAGTCTGCAAAGCCTGAAGAGCTACAGCACGAAAGGGCGTGGACCTAACAAGCTGAAAAGACTCTTTGGGTTTCTACCGAAGGGGATTTGATATCCACTTACTCAGTAGAATCCAAGTCGGATCATGTCAATGGGGATTCGCCCTCTTAAATGACAGAGCCTGACCACTACCAATGCAGGGAGCTCTAGCACAAACAGATCACCTAACCATTCTAATGTTAGCAATTACAGAATAGAAAGAGATGCCTACCCGCATCCTCTTTCAAACAACCATAAAAACACAACACAAACAATAGGGGAAAAAAATTTACAAAGGATATGCTTCAGCTCCCTGCCCCAGCACCGAATCCGCCGATACATACGGGCATAACGCGAAGCACTTCTCGTAAGTAATCTTGACGTCTCTAAGGTAGTGTTCGCGAATACTGAAATTGCATCTCCAGAATGTTGCTTTCATCAGATTCTGGAGTGACATATTCTTGTTGAAAGCCAAGGACGTCGCAATGGCTCTTACCTCGTGAGCCTTGACTTTCAAAAGCTTGAAGTGATCCTCACCGCAAGCCAAATGTGCTTCCTTCACGAGGCTTCTAATAAAGAAGGAGGAAAGCATTTTTAGACAATGGTCTACTGGGATCCTTTACAGAGCACCAAAGTCTGTCCTTAATGCCCTTAAGAGACTTCTTCCGCTGGAGGTAGTATCTTAAAGTCCTCCACAGGGCAAAGAGTTTCTGGCTCTCTTCCCCCTACCAGGGGAGCTAAGCCTGGAACCTCAAAACTCCTTGGCCAAGGATTTGAGGGGTTCTCGTTCTTAGCTAGAAAAGAAGCAAGGAAGGAACAAATCACGGAATCTCCTTTGAAACCTACCCTTCTTCTAGAGCATGAAGCTCACTAACTCTTTTGGCAGATGCTAAAGCCAAAGAAACAAAGCCTTCTTCGTAAGATCCTTGAAAGAAGATGACTGGGGAGGTTCGAACTTCGAGGACCTCAGGAAACGAAGAACCACATCCAGGTTCCAGCTCGGAATTTGAGACGAGGGTTTCTTGCAAGTTTCAAAAGATCTTAGCAGATCATGTAGATCTTTGTTGTTGGAGATATCTAAATTCCTGTGCCTAAACACAGCTGCTAACATGCTCCGATATCCTTGATGGTCGAAACTGCAAGACCGCATTTTTCCCAACCCTGAGAAAAAACCAGGAAATCTGCGATTTGGGTCACAGAGGTACTGGAAGAGGAAAGCTTCTGGTTTCTGCCACCAACGGCGAAAGACGTCCCACTTCGACTGGTAGACACTAAGGGTAGAGGGCCTTCTAGCTGATGCGATAGCCTTCGCTGCCTTAGCTGAAAACCCCTTCGCTCTGACAAGACTTTGACAGTCGAAAGCCAGTCAGATTGAGAGCGGGGAGGTTTCTGTGATACCTGTCGAAGTGGGGTTTGTCTGAGCAGATCTACTCTTTGTGGAAGAGCTCTTGGAAAGTCCACCAGCCATTCCAGTACCTCTGTGAACCAATCTTGGGCCGGCCAGAATGGAGCTACCAGCGTCATCCTTGTCGCTTCCGAGGCCGCAAACTTTCTGAGTGTTTGACTCAGAATCTTGAATGGAGGAAAAGCATAGACGTCCAGACCTCTCCAGTCTAGAAGGAAAGCATCGACTGACCACTGCTCCTGGGTCCGAGATCGGGGAGCAGTAGAGGTCTATTCTCTTGTTCTTTGCTGTCGCAAAAAGGTCGATATGAGGTCTGCCCATAACCTCCACAGGTCCTGGCAAACTTCTGAGTGCAGAGTCCACTCCGAGGGGAGCACTTGATTCCTCCTGCTCAGGAGATCGGCTCTGACATTCCTTTCTCCCTGTACGAACCTGGTGAGGAGAACGATCTTCCTTGCCTGAGACCACAACTAATGTCCTTCACTGTTTCGTACAGGGAGAAAGAGTGTGTCCCCCCCTGCTTTCTTATGTAAGCCAAGGCTGTGGTGTTATCCGAGTTGACCTGAACTATAGCATTTCGGACGTGGGGCTCGAAGGCTTTTAACGCCAACCACACTGCCATCAAACTCTTTGTTGTTTGATGTGCCAGGACCCCCGGTTCCCCCTCCCAGGTGCCTGACACTTCTCTTGACCCTAGGGTCGCACCCCAACCCGTCTCCGACGCGTCGGAAAACAATACTTGGTTCGGGTTTGGCATGTACAGAGACAGACCTTCTGCAAATCGGAGAGGATCTGTCCACCACCGAAGGTCCCTCTTGATTCCTTTTGATATCCTGAAGGAGAATTCCAGGTCTAGAGAGAGACACCTCCAGTTCCGGTAAAGGAAGAATTGGAGAGGTCTGAGATGCAAACCTTCCTAGAGAAACGAATTGCTCCAGCGAGGAAAGTGTCCCCAACAGACTCATCCACTCCCTCGCTGTGCATGCATTCTTTCTTCTAGGAAGGTCGTTAGTTTCTCTTGGCAACGAGCAATCCTCTCTGGTGACGGATATGCCGAAAATCCGGAGAAAGAAAACCATCCGAATCCCCAGATATATCAGCTCTTTGACTGGGGATTAATTGTGACTTCTGGAAGTTCACCAGAAGCCCAACGAACTTGCTAAAGTCAGTGTCTTTTGTAGGTCCTCCAGACATCTTTCTTGTGAGCTTGCTCTGATCAGCCAATCGTCTAGATAGAGAGACAGCCTCACTCCCTCCAAATGTAGCCACTGCGCTACAATCTTCATTAAACCCGTGAAAACTTGAGGGGCTGTCGAAAGGCCGAAGCACAAGGCCCTGAATTGGAAGATCTTCCCTCCCATCATGAATTTCAGAAACTTCCGTGAAGAAAAGGATGGATAGGCACATGGAAGTAAGCGTCCTGAAGATCTAGGGACACCATCCAGTCCCCTGGACGAAGAGCCGCCAACACTGAAGAAGTTGTCTCCATGGCGAACTTCCTTTTTTCTACGAAGACATTCAGGGCGCTTACATCCAGAACGGTCTCCATCCTCCTGAGCTCTTGGGAACTAGGAACAGTCTGTTGTAAAAACCCGCAGAATGAGGATCTTTCACTAGTTCTATCGCCTCCTTCTCCAGCATAAGATCTACTGCTAGAGAGAGGGCTTGATTCATGATGGGGTCCTTGTACTTGGCTACCAACTCCCTCGGAGTCGTCGTCAACGGAGGTCTTGATAAGAAGGGAATGAGGTAGCCTTTGCGGACAATCGAGAGTGACCAGTTGTCCGCCCCTTTCTGGGCCCAGAAATCGGCAAACTTCAGAAGGTCTGGCACCCACTGATGTCTGGAGAACTTGAATCCTACCTCTTCCCTCTGATGGATCTAGAGAAGGTCTTCCCTCGTTTAGTGGGTCTAGATCCTCTAGAGGAAGAAGCTCTGGCAGAAGGGACTCCTCGAAAGGGCTCCTGCCTAACTGGAGTCTCTCTCTTGGTTTTAGCTTGGAAAGAAGAGTGAGGCTTCCTGGTAGACTGGGCTAGCATGTCCTGTGTAGCCTTAGCTGAAAGGGCACAAGAAACATCCTGAACGATCTTCTTAGGGAAGAGTGAGGAGAGAGCTGAGAATACAGGAGAGAGGCTCTCTGAGCATGCGATACTGATTTCGTCAGGAAACGAACAGTACACAGATCTCTTCTTGATCACTCCCGCTCCGAAAAGTGAAGCTACTTCACTCGATCCATCCCTCACTGCCTTGTCCATACACGTGAGAACACTGATAAGATCCTCAGGAGAAATGGAATCCGGGGTCTGCGTCTTCTTGGCCAAAACGCCCAAAGACCAGTCTAGGAAGTTAAACACCTCCAGGACTCGGAACATTCCCTTCAACAGGTGGTCAAGCTCATTCATCCCCCATGTCGTCTTAGCAGACATGAGGGCAGAGCGTCGAGAGGAATCCACCAGTGAAGAGAAGTCCGAGTCTGCCGAGGATGGAAGAACGAGGCCCAAGGGTTCTCCCGATTCATACCAGAATCCTAGTTTCCCAGTAAGCTTAGAAGGAGGAAAGAGAAACACCGTCTTCCCTTTCTCTTCCTTTGAAAGAAGCCACTCACCAAAACCTCTAAGAGCCTTCTTCATAGAGATTGCAGGCTTCATCCTGACACAGGACAAAACCTTCGAAGTCGAAAATAATGAAAGAGGCGAGGGCGGGGCGACAGGAGAAAGGGCGTCTCCAAATTCCTGAAGCAACAGGTCCGTCAAACGCTTGTATGAAGAAACGGAGGAATCTTTAGGAATTTCTTCTTCCGAGGGATCCTGTTCTTCTTCCGCCGAAGATCCTTCACGATCCTTACGATGAAAGGCTGTCTTGTCCTCAGCCGAGAGTCCATCCTTGGAAGAACGTCTGGAAGAACTCTGACCTCTAACCGGGGAAGTTATAACTTCCGTTGAGCTTCTGCCTGAAAACTCCTTCTTGTCAGGATGAGGGCGTATTCTAGGCTCTTGGCGCCTAACGAACGCAGGGCGAAAATCTGGCGAAGAGCGCCTATCAGGCGAAAAGAGCGCCTATTAGGCGAAGAGCGCCTATTAGGCGAAGAGCGCCCTATTAGGCGAAAAGCGTCTATCAGGCTCCTGGCGCCTGTCTAAAGGAGAGTGGCTGCCTGGCGAAGAGCGCCTGTCATGCGGGAAGCGATTATCAGGCTCTTTGCGCCTGCTGCGAGGAGAGCGAATCTCTGGCGACGGAGCGCCTACCAGGCGAGGAAGCGTTGACAGATTCCCGGCGCCTAACTCGAGGAGAGCGAAAATCGGGAGAAGAGCGCCTTGAAGGAGAAGAGCGCCTACCAGGCTCTTGGTGCCTGCTAAGCGAAGGGCGGCTGACAGGAGAAGAGCGCCTGTCTACCAAAGGCGTCTGGTCACAGGAGAGCGAAAGCCTGAAGGAGAGCGGCTACCATGAGAAAAAACGCCTACCAGGCTCCTGGCGTCTGCCAGCGGGAGAGATCCTGTCTCGAGACGAGCGCCTGTCAGGAGAGGCTCGTCTACGGGAAGCATGCCCCTTGTCCGACGGAGAAACGATGTCCGCAGGAGAGCACCTGTCCTTTGAAGAGCGCCTCGTACTACGATCCACTCCTGGAGAGGGAGGGCGGTTTTACTGACGAATAGCGTAAACCTGGAGAAAGGAGCGCCTGGACTTCTTTACTCCGGGAGCGAGACGTCCTTCCTACGACCAGAAGTCCACAAACAATCAGGAGTCCAGCCAGAGCCGTTAATCTGCGCCTGCAGACTAGCCAACACACATGAGGTAGGACTTAACAAAGTCCTTCACGGGAGACGTAGCTCGATCCTTACTAGGAGAGCGAAACTCCAAAGAAATCCTCGGTTTCTTCACATCCAATCCAGGATCTTCCGAAAAAAACTTCAGGGCTGGAGAGAGCGGAAGAAGCCTGCCAGGCTCTCTTCGACGGCCGAGAAGCTTCCGAGGAGCTCCAACCACGTTTGGGCGAAGGAGAAGGCGAAGACGAGAAGCATGCCGTAAGAACTTCTCTCTTGGCGCGATCCAAGGTAGCCTGGGATCGAACATCAGGCGCTACCGAGGGGACGCCTGACCGGTGGGGGTTCTCCCTAACCTTCCTGCGGCTTTCGACTTTCCTCCTCCACTGGGTCTGGGAGTCTGGAAGAGGTCCTAGGCCTAGAAGCATTAGGGAGCCGATCAGACGCACCCTCCACTGCACTGGGATCACTGCACAAATTGCTATCACTCTTACCTTCTAGCACTTTAATTTTCAGCTCCATGCTGCGAATAGTGGCTCTCATAGTGTCCACCTCCGAAGGCGCATCTTCGGGTTCGGTTGCAGGAAGCAGGGCTGAAACTGGTTAAAGGCGCTACGTTTCTACAACAGGGTTATCAACTTCAAACTCGCTAGCGCGAGACCTACTAGAACTCCTAGATGAAGCTTTCCTAACCTTGTCCTTCTCAAGCTTTCTTACATAAGAAGAAAGCGCCTTCCATTCTTCTTCATTCAAATTACCACATTCATTACAAGGGTTAATAAATGAGCAGTCATTCCCCCTACACCTCATGCATACTGTGTGAGGGTGCCTATCCGCCAGCTTTCGGTAGCCCTCACCTTACAATCGCTAACAGAACAAACTCTGAACATAGTTGATTTCTTAATTTCTAAATCAGACATAATGAAATTCCAAGAATAATCAAAAGAATAATCCAAAACCGGTCCACAAATCGCAAATGCCAAGCCAAGGAGCAGGTACTTCACCAAAAGTCCGATGAAACAATCCAGGGCGAAAACGAGTAATAATCCAAAATCGAGAGGTATCGACAACAGATGTAGTCGACACCGGCGACAGAAAAATTATGACTGGAAAGGGGGATTGGTTCATACACCTGCCACCCAGCGGCGGGTGGGGTAGATCACCTGACCTACCTGTCGCATTTGCCGCGAGTTTTGAATTCTGTCGTGACGTCAGAGACGTAAGCTAAGTATATATCTGGCAGGAAAGTTCATGTACAAAACTACATGATATTTAAAAAAAAAAAAACCTACATGATATTTTTAAAAAAAACCTACAAAATATTTTTTTTTTAAAACCTACATGATATTTTTTTAATATAAAATCCACTGCTTGCAAGTTCTGAGGGGAGGATGAGCTGTGTTAATTGCAACTAAACTTCTTGTTTAATGATTTTTAAATACTATTTTGTTAGACAGCATAAAGAGGCATTCTTGTTTGAAAGCTTTAAATTTTTTTTCTTTTATGTCAATCCGTGAATTTTGGACCCAGCATAAATATCAACCATGTCTGCTTCTTACAAAATGACAAACTCAATTTAGTATGGAAATTGATACTCAAGTCAATATGAAAATTGATATAGAGGATGACTTGGCACCTTTTAAGCCAAATCTGATGAGGAATTAATTTTACTGGGTTCAGTATATAAAAGCCATTGCTGTGACTAGGCATTTCATAAACTCTTTAATTCACAACACATAACATCATGTGAGGCTTCACTACATTCCACATAAATCACAAAATGAAAAAGTTAAACTTCATGAGACTCATAATAAGGCCTTACACCCAAGGGTGTTACCACATCCATTGACTCAAGTGAGAAGAATTTCCCAAGAGCAGCCATGCTCAAATCTGATGCGACATGATTTTCTTTGCATTGTCTAGAATCTCAGACTCAACCTAACGTTACCAAGTGGTGTTAAACGTTTTTTCTCATTTCTATTTGTCATACATATCAACAAGTTTGTGAATTCACCGCTATAGTGTACAGGCAGTCCCTGGGTTACGACAGTCTTGGCTTACGACGTTCCGAGGTTACGACGCTTTTCAATTACATTCATCAGACATTATCTCCAGGGTTACGACGCCTACAACACTCATCTGGCAGATGAAATATGACACCAAAAATGCAAAATAATCAATATTTGAAGGTTTTTTTTATGAAAAATGCCATAAGAATGCAGTTTACATAGTTTTCAATGCACTCAAAGCATTAAAAGTAAGGTTTTCTTAGGATTTTTGACGATGTTCCGGCTTACGACAATTTTTGGCTTACGACACGTCTCAAGAACGGAACCCCCGTCGCAACCTGGGGACTGCCTTTATTGACATCAACCGCGCATCTGAATCTAAGCCAGTCCCTTATGACGCTCCTGATTGGTTGTTGATAAGCCAATCACAGGGCTGGAAACTCTCAATATCTCGAGAGTTCACATAGGCAGGATGTATGTTCCACCTCTCCTGAGAGAACAGTCTTCCAAATGTGTCCCTCAGGAGAGGTGGAACATACATCCTGCCTATGTGAACTCTCTCGAGAGAGACTTGAGTTTCCAGCCCAGTGATTGGCTTATCAACAGCCAATCAGGAGCGTCATAATGGACGGGCCTAGACATCAGATGCACAGCTGATGTAAATATACTATAGCACCATTTTCCTTATGGTTGTATAAATATGATCCCTTTTATGAATTGGTATAATTCCTAATCTGTGTGATATGAACATACTTTATTTAACGTTGCTAAGCTTGTTCTAACATGCAATGTTACAATCGCTTTGGGGGGGAAGGAGGGGGGTCCACGGAAAGGGACGCTTTCAGCCTTGGACATGGTTAGGTTAAGGGAAGGTTAGACTGTGTTATGATGTATCTTTGTTGATATATCACTGATCTCGAATTGTATGAGCAGCTGATCTGTACTACGTATTACCGCTTTCTTAGTGTCCAAAATTGTCCCTCAATTTAATTATCCATATTACTCGATTCTCCAACATCTTGCTTTCTATTCATAAACTAGTCCACGACTAGAATACTTTATTCTCACGGAATTATGACTGTTCTCACTATGACCATTTTTTTTATATCGCTTTACACTACTTTTAACAAACCAGAGTTAGGAATTAATACTAGAATATTTAGTGATTTACAATATCTTCCCTACTGACAATGCTATGAATATTGAATTATTTTCGAAAGACAGTTCCTTCATATTTCTTATACCCTTCCTACACTCATGCTTTCAAAACAGCTACTGCATTAGGTCATCCATCAACTAAATAGTCTTCAAGCCAGTGAATTATGTAAATGAAGTTATACACAACTCGCTAATAAACACAATTCTGCTCTTGAACTGCATTGCATAATTATTGTAGTTTAAAGCTCTTTCCATACAGCAAAAATATTATTATTTACAAGTTAAATAAATAAATGAATGGCTTGGTTAAGGTAAGAATTTCTAGCCACTAAAATAATCTGAAAATACCCTAAATGTTAAAATAAGGTCAAAATACTGATGTAATAGGCAGAGGTATAAAAAAATAGAATCTCTCTTCCTAAAGATAATGAATTATTATTTTATGCGGTACTGTATTTCATGTTACATATTACTTGTCCTTCATAAATCAAAATGTTGCTATTTTAAATACAATGCCTTATTATGCTTATAATAATTTATTATTATCGATAACTTCATTTTGAACCCATGGAGAGAGGAATGTTTCGTTAAAAGTTATCATTATGAAATTAGCCATTCAGTGAGTGTTAGAAACACCTGTGAAAGGCTAAATATAAACAGTAACCTTGACTAGGCATTTAGCCGAGAAGAAAACACCTTCATTCAGAAATAAATACAAAAGGTCATGCAATCATACATCCAACTTGCATCCATTTTGAGATAAATTTGGTGGATCACAACAAAACTAGGATATTTAGGACAAAGACAAATAACAGCTAAAACAAGAAAATTACCTCATGCAGCTTTGCACGGTGTACTTCCCGGCATAACGTTTTTGAGTAAAGGAGAGATTTTGGTGGAAGCTTAGTCATGGCACGCACTCGAGGCCACACCTGTTCTTGGAAGGTACTGTCAGGGAACACTTCTGTCACAAGACCCAATTTGCAAGCCTCAGCTGCACTGACCTTAAAAAAGGGAAAATATTAAGTGAAAAGGTAAAATGGATTTCATTCTGCTGGCTAAATCACAAACAAATTACTATCAACAAATTAAGATTCTTTGTCATAAGGATAAGTAAGTCTTGTTTTGTGGATTAATTCTTGATATACTGTCAGAAATACAATGAGAATTACAAAGATTTAAAACACAAGAAACGGGTCTCATTCATATTCCTCTTTAAAGAATGTGACTGTTCATCACAGTCTTCATTCTATAATCTCGATCATTTTCACAGGAATATACAACTGAAACTTAAGAAAATTTATCACTTCTAAGAAAACAGATGGAAAATAATAAATCACAGTAACTTTCACATCATCTACTTCATTCTTCACCTTCTCCTTTACCATCACTCCACCTAACCCACTGTCTTCTATGGGACTCCCTTTCTCTAACTGGCCCTTCACAACACATTGGGGGAGAAGAAAATATTATGAATATAGTTCTAGTATCTCTTGTTCAATTAAAACACAAAATGTCACTCAAAACTTCATTTTATGAAGCATGCAATCTCCTAGATCCTTGCTATTTCATAGTAAAATGAAAATATGACCAAACGTGTCCTTGTCATTTCTCTGGAGATGATGGATGACACCAAAGATTAAAATTGAATGTAAATCCCAACATTATCAGCTGTGTTTCTTTTTAAGGTTCGATACATAATTCTAAATCTAGTGTTCTAACCAGCATAGTGAAAGCCTTACCTTTTTGTCAAAAAGTAATAATTCTATTGCTTTGGTGTGCCCCATGACCATTGGAAAGGTGTACGTCGAACACCCTTCAGCCGTTATGCCTAGAGATGAGAATGGTGTGAAGAAGAGCGCCTGTTTTACAATAAGAAAAATAAGGTGCGAACATTAATATAGGGTAAATGAAAGGAATACTGTACCAAAATTTTTTTTTTTTTTTTTTTCAAATTCACTCCAATAAGTTTTATCAAACCTAGAAGAGTCGTGTTAATGAGGCTGCCAATGCTGTAAAAGTGTGTGGGTAAGTCACCCTTATTAGATGGTAAAAGGTATATAGTAAGTAGTATACATTGGACCACATATTCTTGTTCTCGATATTTGCGGACTCACATACGTATTTGCAGATTTCTCTGTGGAACATATCTACCCATTATACGTGGGAAATTGGCATATTCTTGGTATTTTTCTATGAGAAATATCGACGAATTACTGCATTTCATATCAATTTCATGATTAAATGCACTTTTTGTGATAAAACTATTAAAAAAACCAGGTATAAGCGTTTTTAGTGGGTTTTTCTTGAGTTTGAACTAAAAAAAAAATAGGCAGTTTTAAGATTCTAGCTATTAGCGGGGGTTTGGAACGTATCCCCTATGAATATTGGGGGTCCACTGTATAATCCTCCCATAAAAATAAAATGCCTATAAAGCAAAATGTCTTTCTGTTATATAGCATGTATTATAAACAGTTTGTACCCTTGTCACATGCATATTCTTGTTATCATTACTGTATCACTATCGATTCAAATCTGTTTATACAGGCAGTCCCCGGGTTACGAGGGGTTTGGCTTACGAAGTTCCGAGGTTAAAGCGCTTTTCAATTATATTCATCAGAAATTATTTCCAGGGTTACAACACCTACAACACTCATCTGGCAGAAGAAATATTGACACCAAAAATGCAAAATAATCAATATTTGAAGGTTTTTTTTTATGAAAAATGCAATAAGAATGCGGTTTACATAGTTTTCAATGCACCCAAATCATTAAAAGTAAGGTTTTCTTAGGATTTTTGACGATGTTCCGGCTTACAACGATTTTCAGCTCGCGACGCGTCTCAAGAATGGAACCCCCATCGTAACCCGGGGACTGCCTGTATTATAAACAGTTTGTAGCCCTTGTCACATGTGTAGTGTTGTCATCATTACTGTATCACTATAGATTCAAATCTGTTTATCATCACAGAGATAAGGAGACTATTAACATGGTAGGAAGGCTCCCAAGGAACATAGGGCCAGTCCTGCACGAATTATGAACTTAACAATATTTAATCTTGTGCACTTGACAATAAGAAGCAATAATCCCTCAATAAGTAAGATGTCTTACTCTTTCTGTGGCAAAAACAGCATCATACATTGGAAGGAGTGTAGTCCCAGCTCCTACAGCTGCTCCATTCACAACAGCAACCAGCGGTTTTGGAAAGTCGATGAAAGCATTAAAATACCTGGAAGAGAGTCCAAAGGAGACTTAAGATGTCATGCATTAAAAATTCAAGTGCATGAACTGATCAACTAACTCAACCCACAACTATAAAAAATTGAATAAAAGGAAGTTATACATCTTGAACTAGGCTTTGACTTGTCACTTACACAAAATTTCATTGAGATAATACAAGAGCATAAACTGAATCAGTTTTAGTTAAAACTTTTCATGAAATGCCTGCTTTGTTCTTTCCCTGAATGCTTATAACAAATAAGATTCATCCAACCTACCATGGTCTAGGCTGTAAGTTTGTAATTGTATTACAGGAAATATCTATGTTAACAAAGCACTTCACATAATAGTCACTGAAAGCTGCATGATAAATGGCAAAAGGGAAAACTATTTATATCACATCAATACTAAGGTGAGGACTCTTGAAGATTAAATTAACCTGAACAGTATTCGTAACAGGTTTGGTAGCTTTACCTGATAGCTGGATCTGTACCCCTTGCTTTCTTTGTGTTGTTATCAGGATCTGTACCCTTTGCTTTCTTTGTATCTTATCTTTTTGCAAGCTTTAAAAATTGTTGGTGTTTTAACCTCTGCATCCTTCCTTGTACAGTGATGCTCAAATCTCATGTGACATGACTCCATAGGATTTCGTTCAAAATTCACAAACTGGCAACCTAGTATGCTCCCTATTTATCTATTATTTCAATGCGGAAACGCGATTATTGCATATAATATGGACATAATATGTTTCATAAGAGTGAAGTCTGTCATATATGTCAAAACTGTAAGAAAATGTCACGTGTAGCAAATTTCAGAAAAAACTCTTTCGAAACATTTTCAAAACTTTCGTTCACACATCGCTGAAGCATTTGACCAAAATGAAGTCGCCATCAAGCATCAGTTTAAATGTTAAATAAAAAAAAACGAAAAAAAAAAAAATCATAACAGTAATAATTCTTCCAAAGCCAACATAAAATTTGAAATAGTCCTATTTGATTGCTTTTACACCTCAACGCTGAAAAAAATGTAAATATGTATATACAAAAGTAGAATGCGCCCACCGATATCAACGTGTGAGGGAGCGTGTGTGACGTATCATTAGTGTCGGTGAAACAAACAACCACCCG
The DNA here is from genome assembly GCF_015104395.2 of Macrobrachium nipponense. Lineage (NCBI taxonomy): Eukaryota > Metazoa > Arthropoda > Malacostraca > Decapoda > Palaemonidae > Macrobrachium > Macrobrachium nipponense. Next base: position 37,064,852 of record NC_061097.1, read on the forward strand.
GTGTAACATAAGTTAGGTTCTACACTAAGTAGTGACAATGAAATTATCTTGAAAACACTTACTTTATGTGTTAGAGGAATATTTGGATTTTCATACATAATTAATTGTTATAATTCTTAAATATTTAAGAAATTATGGCATACTAGCTAATATTCGTCTATGCAATTATTCTCTTTTCAAAGCCAAGATAATGTTCCTAGGCCTAGGTGTTAGATTTTTTACTTTGCATTTAACAGTCACATCTCTCTATTAACAATTTCTGGCCAGAAAGCAAATGAGGTTATCTACACATTCTTGTTCTTCAAGTTACTTTATGAAAGAATAAATTATACACCAAAAGCGAGGAGAAGGACTTTTAAGAAAATAATATTTTAAACTAGTTGAAAAACAAGTGTTCCATACGCCTTGATATTAATACTTATGATATTCCGAATAATAGTCATCTACTCCATATAATCAAAATCATCATCTTTTATTCCTTAAAGAACAGGAAATCTCTACAAATAAAATCATTAGTAACATTACATCTCATAAGGCTTAGATTATTCTTTTAGGCCTATAAATCATTTTGCAACATATACTAGGCAGCTTAAACGCAGCCTAAAACTTCAACATTCAAAGAAAACTGGTTGTAATTCATATTCCTATTGTATTCGTCAAAAAACCGATAATCTCTACAAATAAATTCATTAATAACAGATTATATCTCAGAAGGCTTAGATTATTTTTTTAGGCCTATAAAACATTTTGCAACATACAGGCAGCTTAAACACAGCCGAAAGCTTCAACATTCAAAGAAAACTTGTTTTAATTCATATTCCTACGTTGAAAATGTTGTTATAACTGTTGACCTTAATTAGCTCTACTGTCATAATGCAGCAGACGTAGTTATGTTGACCAGTCCGAGGAGCATGTAAAGTGTGCCTTCATTTATGGCACAGCTAACCTTATCACACCGCACTTTGAACTTAGCAGCGTAAAAAAAGAAAATCAGTTCAAATCACACAGATTACGAAATATACCAATGCACAAAAGGGATCATATTTATATAACCATAAGGAAAATAGGGCTAGCAGTGAATTCACAAACTTTTCGACATGTATGACATTAGAAAAAAAAGTATAACACTACTTGGCAACATCACGTTGAGTCTGAGAATGTGGACGATACAAAAAGAATCATGTCGCATGAGATTTGAGCACCACTGTACCTGAGCATTTTTGTGCTATCTAAATTCACTTATTACTTTTTTTGGATTGTTGTCATGTTAATTATGAACAACACAAACTTTGCAAAAGAGGCTTTATTGCCTAGTGTGTACCTCAAACAAAACATTGTAGGCTGTAATAGAGTCTTTTCTGCATCATTTCTTCAGTTCCCAGAAACATAATCATGTTTTTCTTTCATTTTCACTCCTCCCAGTCTCTAATTTTTTGCCTTTTATTGGTCCTGTTAAATTTTTGCTTTTCATTTCAAAACGAATTCTCTGAGACAAGTGACAAGTCAGAACCATGCTTCAGTGATCTAGTTTAACTGCTCAATAATAATAATAACAATCAGAAGAAAAGGACAGATTTAATACCTAATTAGCAAATCAGCAATTTCTGTAAGCAGACATCTGACGAAAGTTCTTCAGGTCATTTCCAGCTGTAGTAACGTTGCCGGCCCCCAGTGGTTGCTGTGATGAGCGTATTGGGATCATCTGCAGCTTCTTTCAGTGCCACAACAACTTCTTCAAACATCTGGAAATGACAATTAGTTTATATACACACAGTACACTCTTCATTTCAATTAAAATTACAGACACCTGGAACTTTAAAATACAATAGACTTCAGTAGCTAATGACTCATTCACTTTGTTGGAAGAGACCTGTAATAGTAAAAATGAAATTTTCATTATTAAAAATGAAGTTTTATTGTATACTTACCGAACAATTATCCGTGATTTCCACGAGCGCAGGATACTAAATTCAAATTTAGCGCGTCGGCTGTCGCCAACACTGGTGGTGATGACGTCATCTCCCTCCACTCGCGGGAGAACCAGGTACACTGCCCAGGTGAATCCAATTCTTTTTCTGCCCGTCCGTCCACCTAAGGGAGGAGGGTGGGTATAATCATAATTGTTCGGTAAGTATACAATAAAACTTCATTTTAATAATGAAAATTTCATTTTTATTGTAGTGTCCTTACCGAACAATTATAGAGCTGATTACACATTTATGGGAAGGTGGGATTCAGTGGACCACTAGTATTTTTAAATGGTTACATTTATTGCATACCAGTAAACACTCAAGGTGTCTGTTGTACCTTACCTTGTAAGAGAGCTACAGCAGACTGTTACTGCCTCTGGTCGGTGCTCTTCTTACTATTGTAGAGGAATTGGAATTTGCCCAAAGTTAGCCTCTACAGGAGTGGAATCCTTCCGTAGTTCAAGCGAGTCAAGGCTGACTGACGGAGGATAGTAACAACAAAGATTGCCCTTGCCCTGGGCTAAGACCAGAAATTCAATCATACAAAACATTTGTCACCAACACCAGATTTAAAAACATATATACCCAACCATTGTAAAATCTGACCTAACAGACTGGTGAGTATCCCAGGTACTCAGTACCCCCAGCTTCCCTTGAACTCGACAACCTATTCAAGGTGAAAAGTTAGCATAGGGGTGACGACCCCTGTGCCGTTTCTCCCAACACCATGCCAGAAACCGCCACCGGACCTAAACGTTTTACAATTCTCGAAAACCGTTTCTATCTCTTTGAGATAATGACTCGCAAAAACGAATTCGATCTCCAGAACGTCCTCTGAAGAATCGAAGAAGCTAAAGATAAAATTCTTCTGAATGCTAAAGAAGTTGCCACTGCTCTAACCTCGTGAGCTTTAACTCTCAGAACGGAAAGATTGTCGTTCTCGGACTGCGATGTGAGCTTCCCTGATAAGCTCTCTAATAAAGAACGATATAGCATTCTTAGAAAGAGGACGAGAGGGATTTTGAACCGAGGTCCAGAGCTTAGAAGATTGTCCTCTGATACCCTTAGTGGCAAACAGATACTTCTTAATAGCCCTGACTGGACATAAGAGCCTTTCTTCCTCCTCATGTCCAACCAAATCAGATAAGTTCCTTACCACAAAACTCCTCGGCCAAGGATTAGAAGGATTCTCATTTTTGGCTAGAAAGGTCAAAGATACCGAAAATACAGCATTGCCTTGAGAGAAACGACTCTTTGTTCATAGCGTGCAATTCGCTGGACACGCTTAGCAGAAGCTAGTGCAATAAGAAAGAGTGCCTTCTTAGTCAAGTTCCTGAGTGAAGCCGACTTCAAAGGCTCAAACGGTGGGCCCATGAGGAACTTAAGCACCACATCTAAGTTCCAAGCCACTGTATCTTGCGGGAGCTTAGTGGTTTCGAAAGACCTAATGAGGTCCGACAGATCTGAATTGGAGGAAATATCCAAACCTCGATGTCGAAAAACCGAAGAGAGCATGGCTCTATATCCTCTGATCGTCGAAGGAGCCAGTTTCTTAGAGTTCCTAAGAAATAGAAGAAAATCTGCTATTTCTGTTAAAGAGGTCGCAGAAGTAGAGACTTTAGCACTTCTACACCACTCTCTGAAGATTCTCCACTTCCCTTGATAGAGTTTGTTAGAAGACTCTCTCCTACAACGAGCGATAGCTTCTGCAGCTCTTCTTGAAAATCCTTTCGCTCTGACAAGATTCCGGACAGTCTGAACCCTGTCAGAGCTAGAGCGGACAAGTTTTGGTGGAACCTCTTGAAGTGAGGTTGTTTGAGAAGCCACTTCTCTGGAGGAAGAAGTCTGGGGAAGTCTACTAACAACTGGAGAAGGTCCGGGAACCACTCTTTCCTGGGCCAAAAGGGAGCGATTAACGTTAGCGTTACATTGCTGTGCGACATGAACTTGTTCAGCACCTCTCTTATTAGACCGAACGGAGGGAATGCATAAGCTTCCAGACCCGACCAATCCAACAGCATTGCGTCCACCGACCAAGCTAGAGGATCTGGGACTGGAGAACAAAAGAGAGGAAGACCGGTTGTTCCTCGATGTCGCGAACAGGTCTATTGACGGTCGTCCCCAAAGGCGCCAAAGTTCTGACAAATCTTGTTGTCCAAAGTCCACTCCAGAGGTAACACTTGCTGTTGACGACTTAACTCGTCCGCCAGGACGTTCATCTTTCCCGGAACAAATCTCGGGACTAGCTGAACCTTCGCTTCGTTTGACCACAGGAGGAGATCCTTGGCTACTTCGTACAGAGAGAAAGACTGAGTCCCCCCCTGTTTCCGCACGTACGAGAGAGCGTAGTGGAGTTGTCGGAATGCACTGCCACTACTCGGCCTTCTACTAAGCTCCGAAACTGTCTGAGCCCTAAGAAAATTGCTAACAGTTCCTTTACATTTATGTGGAACTTCTTCTCCTTCTCCGACCAAGCTCCTGAAGTCCGTTGATTTCCCAGTAGGGCTCCCCAACCTGTGTCCGATGCGTCGGAAAAGAACTGTAGGTTCGGGAGGATGGGTCGTAAATCTAACCCTTCTTCCAACCTTGCTCGAGAGAGCCACCACCTTAGGTCCTCTTTTATTTGATCTGTGACAGGAAAAGGTAATCGAGTCTGGTTGTGTCTTCCTGCACCAAGAGGCTCTCAGGAAAACTGCAGAGGTCTCATGTGCAGTCTTCCCAACGTCACAAATTTCTCCACTGACGTCAATTTGCCCAGGAGCCTCATCCACTGATTGGCAGAACTTACCTTTTTGTCCAAGAACTCCTGAACTGTCTCCAGACAGCCTTGAACCCTCTTCGGGGACAGAAAAGCCCGAAAAACTTGAGCATTCAGAATCATCCCCAAATAAAGGATGCTCTGAGATGGAACCAACTGGGACTTCTGTTTGTTGACCAGAATTCCTAACTTTCTGGCAAGATCCAGAGTTGTTCCAAGGTCCTCATGCACCAGACTCTCTGATTCCGACCGGAGAAGCCAATCGTCCAGATAGAGGGAGATTCTACTCCTAATATGTGTAGCCAGCTTCCTATCGGGGATAGAACCCTGGTGAAAACTTGAGGAGCGGTCGCTAGTCCGAAGCAAAGCGCCCGAAACTGAAACACCTTGCCTTCGAACATGAACCTCAGGTACTTCCGAGATTCGCGATGTATCGGAATGTGAAAATAAGCGTCTTGCATGTCCAGAGAGACCATCCAATCCCCCTGTCTGATGGACTCCAGAACCGACCGAGTGGTCTCCATATGAAATTTTGTTTTCTGGACATGCAAGTTCAGGGCGCTCACATCCAAAACCGGCCTCCAGCCCCCTGATGACTTGGGAACTACAAAAAGGCGATTGTAAAAGCCTGGAGGAAAATCCCCTTCTATCTGTTCTATCGCTTCTTTGAGAACAAGCGCTTCCACTTCTGCGGCTAGCGCCAGAAATTTGTCTGAGCCCGGAGAGTATTCCTGGAAGTGGGTGAATTGGGCACAGGTTGGAGAGCGTAGGGAGGTGAAACGAGAGGAATACGATAGCCGAACTTGAGTACTTGCCACTACCCAGGCTTCTGCTCCTCTGTTTTTCCCATTCCTCCCAAAACAGAGCCAGCCTGGCTCCCACTGGTGCATGAAGAACCGAGCTTTCATTTGGAAGGTTTGTTAACCTTGGCCGAGGCCTTAGACTGAGGTCGCAAATTCGATTTCGGCCGAAAGAAGCGCTTGGGTTTGCTCCCTCGAAAAGGCGCTTGGGCCAGAGGAGAAACCGAAGGAACATCTCCACAGGAGCTTTAGGTCTCTTAGTAGACTGTGCCAGTAAATCCGAAGTAGATTTCTTATCTAGCGCAGACGAAATTGACAACACTACATCGTCTGGAAAGAGGTTATCTTGCACAAAAGGGAGCAAACAAGAGAGCAGACTTCTGTTGGGGCTAACCCTTTTAGAAGCAAAGGAGAAGCACAAAGTTGCCTTTTCTTAAGGGTACCAAAGGCGATGAGCGAAGCTAACTCATCACATCCATCCCTAATGGATTTGTCCGCACAGGACAGAACACCAATCCAATCCTCCTCTAACTCCTGGGAAAGAGAAGGACAGTCTTCGATCTTGGCCGCTAAAGCGCCAATAGTCCAATCAACGGAAGCTAAAGACTTCCAAAAGTTTAATTGATTCTTTACAACGTGGTCCAACTCAGGCGCTGTAAAGAAAACTTTCGCTGCGGCGAAAGCAGATCTTCTAGAGGAGTCGATTAAACTGGAGAAGTCTCCCTGGGAGGAGGCAGAAACTCCCAGAGAAGGAGCTTCCCCAGTTACATAAAACCTATACCTCTTACGAAGCAACTTAGAGGGAGGGTAAGCAAAAAGAGCCTTCCCTAAGTCTCTTTTCATAGACATCCATTTCTCCGTCTCTTTCACGAATGTCTAACCGCTTTAGATAGAACAGTTTTGGGGAGGAGAGGGTCTGAAGTTTTCCTCCTCATCAAAAAAGTCGAAGTTGGGGAGCGCGGAGCCGCTTTCTCAAAATAATCTGGATAAGATACCAGAAGAGGTGATGTGAATCCTCCTCCTCTACTTCTTCTTCATTCTCCGATACCGCCGAAGAAGTAGACGGAACTACAACCGGATCTGAAGGTTTCGAACCACCCTTGGACTCATTCATCCAGTTTGGTTAACATCTCTAAACTGCTTGCGCAAAGGCGCCAGAGACGAATCAAAAACAGTTAACGTAGGCTTGGAAGAGCCTAAATGTTCAGCAGGAGGCGGAAAAACTACTTGCGCCTCGCTCGGAGCCGCCGAAATTCGAGGCGAAACAGGCGCATCAGGCGTAACAGACGAAAAAAGCGCCTAAAGAAACACCCTTAGAACTGCTAGCTACAGCGCTAAAACCACAATCTCTACTAGTAGATGGAGCCGAAAAAGGCACAGATTGAGGCGACAAACGAGCCGCTAACGTCCGCGGCGAAAAAAAACCCGTACTCTAGGCTACCCCTTATACCGCTTGACTGGAGGAGGCGAAGAATCGGCGCCTGAACGCCTCTTTAAGGGACGCGAAACGGGCGAATCTCGCCATAGCGCCGCGCGACCGGAGACGAATCGCTTGAATCATTCGAAAGCGTCTGACCGCAACACCTTTCCAACGCTTAACCGAGCCCTGTTGAGGCGCAACAGGCTCAACAAGAGAGGCGCCTGTCTGTGGGCAAATCCCGATCGACTCCCTTGGACTTCCGGTATGTCTTCTCCCCGGTGCGGGGGAGCTGGACAGTGACCTTTGTCTAGGAGACGTGTCAGGACAGACAGACGCACCCTCAACTACACTCTTACCTGAGGTCGCTTTCTCCAAAAACGTCTTAACTGAATTACCAAGTTGCAAACCGTATTCGCTAGTACCGAAAATTTCTGATCTAACCTCGATTCCAGACTGGCAATGGTGTACGGAAGAAAACTACACGGGAAGCCGGAGAAGTGGGATTAGTAGGAGGAATAGGAGGTGTAGTTAAAGGAGACATAACAATTTGAGGAGAAACAGAAGGAACAGATGCATCGCAAGACGAAGCAGAGCTAAGTCTACTTTCCTAGCGCTGCTTTTCTAATTCTGTCTTTAGCTAATTTCTCCGAGTATGAACTAAAAAACTTCCATTGAGAATCAGTCCAATCACTACACTCGTTACATGTTCGATCTGCTGAACAAACCTGTCCCTACACTTAACACATTTAGTGTGAGAATCATATTCTAACTTGGATAATCTAGTTTTACATCCTGAGATGCAAACCTAACTCCCGACGGACTAGAATCCGACATGGCAACGCCTAAATAAAAAGCAAATAACAACAACGCCAAAAAAGAGTACTTCACCAATTCCGAAGATCAATTCCACCAGAAAAAAAGCGAAGCAAAGTCATCCAACCGCACCGACCACCGATGTTCACCGGACGCCGGCAGGAAAAGAATTGAATTCACCTGGGCAGTTGTACCTGGTTCTCCCGCGAGTGGAGGGAGATGAACGTCATCACCACCAGTGTTGGCGACGCCGACGCGCTAAATTTGAATTTAGTATCCTGCCGCTCGTGGAAATCACGGCTCTATAATTGTTCGGTAAGACACTACAATAAAACATGATATTGTTAGTATACAATAAAGTTTTGTACATACTTACCCGGCAGATATAGTACTTAGCTATAGTCTCTGACGTCCCGACAGAATTCAAAAACTCGCGGCACACGCGACAGGTAGGTCAGGTGACCAGCCCACTCCCGCCGCTGGATGGCGGGAATAGGAACCATTCCCGTTTTCTAACCAGAATTTTTCTCTTCCACCTGTCTCCTGAGGGGAGGCTGGGCGGGCCATTAATCGTATATATCTGCCGGGTAAGTATGTACCAAACTTTATTGTATACTAACAATATCATTTTGTACATGCAACTTCCCCGGTTCGGCAGATATATACTTAGCTGATTGACACCCTTGGTGGAGGGCAAAGAGACAGTTACATACTAATTATTTTTGAATATAAAAACAGGGAAACAACATACGTTGTAGGTATATTAACAAAAAACAACCTTGGTTCCTACCTGATATGGAAGAAGACTTCATTGATACTGTCTATGAGTCTGCTTGCCATTAGAGTTCCAGAGAGGATGAGACCTGCGACTGATAACCCTTTCGGATCATACCAATGGGGGCTTACCCGCTTACATGGCAGAGCCTTTTCTTGAATCGTACCAATGGGGGCTGACCCACTTACATGGCAGAACCTTGACCTGTATCATACCAACGGGGGCTAACTCTCTTACATGATAGAGCTTTAGGTATTTAAGACAATACAAGGAGCATAACGACCAATCCCGATCACCTGACCACACTAACATGTTAGCACTACGATTTGAAAGGGGTCAAATCCTGCACCCTATTTCAATCGACCAATAAAATGCACCACACCATTAAAAACCCTAACCTAATAAAACTAAAAGGATTGGGTTCAGCTCCCTGTCCCAGCAACGAATCCGCAGATACGTACGCTCCTAGAGTAAAGCACTTGTCGTACGTCACTTGAATGTCTCTCAAGTAATGAGATGCAAAAGACCGAATTGCATCTCCAAAAGGTTGACTCCACTAGAGTCTGTATCGACAAGTTCTTGTGGAATGCCAAAGAGGTAGCGACTGCTCTTACCTCGTGAGCTTTAACTCTAAGGAGGTCCAGTTGTTCTTCTTTACACTGAATGGGCTTCCTTGATTACGTCTCTGATGAAGAACGCCTGAGCTTTTTAGAGATCTGCCTTCTGGGATCTCTAACTGAGCACCATAAACTTTCCTTACTCCCCTTTAGTTCGTTCTTCCTTTCTAAGTAGAACTTAAGGCTTCTCACTGGGCAAAGAGCCCTTTCTCGCTCTGTACCTACAAGCGACGAAAGTCCTTTTACTCGAATGTTCGAGGCCAGGTTTCGAAGGGTTCTCATTCTTCGCCAAAAACATCGGTTTGAAGGAACAGAAACGCAGAGTCGTTCCTGAAGCCAACATTATTTTGTTTCTAAGGCTTGTAGTTCGCTTACTCTTTTCGCTGAAGCTAGCGCGACCAAGAATAAAGACTTCCTTGTCAGATCTCTGAAACAATAGCCTTACAGGGAGGTTCGAATTTTGAGGTCATTAAGTTTTTAGGACCACATACTAAGTTCCAACTAGGTGCTCTAATCCCTCTGTTCTTGACGTCTCGAAGGATCTTATCAGGTCATGCAAATCTTTGTCTTCCCCAATATTAAGGCCTCTATGCCTGAAGACTGAAGATAGCATACTTTTATAGCCCTTAATTGTAGAGACTACTAATTACATTTCTCCTTCAAATAAAGGAGGAAATCAGCTATATCTGTCACAGAGGCACTGGAAGAGGATATCTTCTGAGCTCTACACCATCTGCGAAACACATCCCACTTCGGGGGGGGACTGGGTAGACTCGAATAGTAGATGGTCTTCCTTTTAGCTACTTCTTGCGATCGCTTTCGCAACTTCTCGAGAAAAGCCTCTCGTTCTGACAAGTCCTTCGATAGTCTGAAGGCAGTCAGAGCGAGAGCGGGCAGGTTTTTGTGATACCTGTCGAAGTGGGGTTGTCTGAGAAGATCGCTCCTGTTTGGGAGAGATCTCGGAAAGTCTAGCCATCCATCCCGTTAACCTCCTGTGTACCAGTTTTGCGCTGGCCAGAAACAGGGCTATGAGGGTCAGTTTGGCTCCCTCTGCTGCTGCAAACTTCCTTACCACTTCCGATAATATTTTGAACGGAGGAAAAAGCGATACCTGTCTATTCCGGACCAATCGAGAGAAGGGCGTCCACCGAAATCGCCCTTGGGTCGACGATCGGGGAGGCAGTAACTTTCCAGCCTGTTGTTCCAATGGGTGGCAAAAAGATCTATATTTGATCTCCCCAGAGGTTCCATAGTCTGTTGCATACTTCCTGATGCAACGTCCATTCTGTAGGCAGTACTTGGTCTCTCCTGCTCAGAAGGTCGGCTCTTACATTTTTGTCTCCTTGATGAATCTCGTCCGGAGAGTGATTCTTCTCTCTTCTGCCCAAAGCAGTAGTTCTCTTGCTTTCTTGTAAAGGGAGAACGAGTGCGTCCCTCCTTGCTTCTTGATGTAAGCTAGGCTTGTTGTGTTGTCCGAATTGATCTGCAGGACTGAACCTGAGATCTGAGCCTCGAAGTGTATGAGGGACGGTGAATCGCTGCTAATTCTTTCATATTGATGTGCCAGGACACCTGTTCTCCTCCAGGTGCCTGACACTTCTCTCGTCCCTAGAGTGGCTCCCCACCCCGCATCTGAGGCGTCGGAATACAACACTAGCCGAGGGTTCGGAACGTGAAGGGATACTCCTTCGTTGATCCTGCACGGATTCATCCACCAACGCAGGTCCTCCTTTATTTCCTTCGTGATCTGGAAGGAAATCGGACAGATTTTGAGATTTCTGATCCCAAACGTTCTCTTAGATAGAACTGTAACGGCCTTAGGTGAAGCTTCCTAAGAATGAACTGTTCCAACAAGAGGAAAAGGGTCCCCAGAAGACTCATCCATTCCCTCGCAGAACCTTGTTCTTTCTCTAGGAAGGTTGCTACTTTTTCCAAGCAGCGGTTCTGTCTTTCCTGTGATGGAAACACATGAAAACCCCGAGAATCCATCCGAATCCCCCAGATAAACAATGTTCTGCTGGGGAATCATCTGGGATTTCTCGAGGTTACCAACAGTCCCAAGGACTGTGTTAACTCCAGTATCAGTTTTAAGTCCTCCAGACATCTGACTCGCGACTGTGCTCGTATCAGCCAGTCGTCTAGATACAAGGATATTCGAATCCCTTCGAGGTGAAGCCAGTGAGCCACATTTTTCATTAGTCCCGTGAATACTTGGGGGGCTGTTGATAGTCCGAAGCATAGGGCCCGAAATTGAAATACTCTTCCTTGAGCCATAAATCTGAGGTATTTCCTGGAAGACGGGTGTATTGGTACGTGGAAATAAGCATCCTGCAGGTCCAGGGATACCATCCAGTCCCCTGGACGCAGGGCTGCTAACACCGAGGCTGTCGTCTCCATTGTGAACTTCCTCTTTGCTACGAACACGTTCAGGGCGCTTCGCGGTCCATAACTGGCCTCCAACCTCCTGAGCTCTTCAGAACCAAGAACAGGCGATTGTAAAACCCCTGGAAGAGAGATCTTTTACTTCCTCTATGGCTTCCTTGTAAAGCATCTGCTCCACGAGATGTAGAAGGGCTTGTTTCTTGACAGATTCCTTGTAGTTTGCTGTTAACTCCCTTGGAGTTGTAGTTAAGGGAGGTTTTTCCCTGAAGGGGATTAAATATCCTTTCTTTAGGATGGATAGGGACCAGGCATCGGCACCTTTCTGTGCCCAAGTTTCGTAAAAATCTAGAAGCCTGGCACCCACTTTTGTCTGGAGGACCACAGTCTCACTGGGTCTTGACGAACGGCCTTCGAGAAGACCTTCCTCTCTTCTCCGTCGTCTACTTCTAAGAGAAGATCTTGGTGCAGACCTTCCCCGAAAGGGCTGCTGGAAGGGAACTTTCTCCTTTTTCGCAACCTGCACAGCAGGTTTTAGCCTCTTCGCTGACTGGGCCAGCAGGTCCTGTGTGGCCTTTTCTGAAAGTGTCTTTGAAATGTCCCTTACTATGTCCTGAGGAAAAAGGTGACTAGAGAGAGGCGCGTATAAAAGGGAGGATCTCTGCAGAGGAGAAACAGATTTCGTTAAGAAGGAGCTAAACACTGCCCTCTTCTTCAATATACAGGATCCAAAAAGGGATGCCACTTCATTGGAGCCATCCATAACCGCCTTGTCTAGGCAGGTTAAAACACTGCCCAACTCTTCCATGGTAACGAAGTCTGGTTCTTGAGACTTTCTTGGGCTAAAGCTCCCAAAGCCCAGTCCATAAAGTTAAAGACTTCGAGAGTCTTGAAGAGGCCCTTGATGAGATGATCCACCTCACACATTCCCCAAGAGGCTTTTGCAGTGTAGAGAGCGTCTTCTAGACGCATCTACAAGAGCGGAAAAATCCGCATCAGAGGACGAAGGGAGACCCAGGCCCATTGGCTCCTTGGTGTCGTACCACATACCTGGTTTCCCTGTCAGCTTAGAGGGATGACAAGAAAATACTGTCTTCCCCGCTTCCTTCTTAGATCTGAGCCAGCTCTCGAGACTCTTCAGAGACTTTCTCATAGAAAGAGTAGGGGTCATCTTAACGAAGGAGGAGGCCTTCGACATTTTCGTACTGGATAATAACGATCCCGGCGAAGGGGGATCCGACTGGCGTAGCGAGTCTCCAAACACCTGCAGCAAAAGAGAAGCAAGTCTCTTATAGTCTGAAACTCCTGCATCTTTGGATATCTCTTCATCCGAAACTTCTTCCAAAAGCGATGCAGGAGAAGAGGGCTTTTCCTTAACAGGAGACCGATCCGTCTAAAGAAGCCTTTTCCTTTCGTCCTTACTCCTATCCTCCTTCCTGCACGAGTCCTGGAGTTTCCCTATACTCGGGCTTCTGCTTCTGCTCCTTGCGTCTGCCTAGGAGAGGCGCTTGCGTCCTGAATCAGGCGCCTGTGAGGCGAAGAGTGCCTGCTAGGCGAAAGGAGAACATCCTGTTCCTGGCGCCAAGAAGGAGAAGAGCTTGCGTCCTGGTGAGCGCGCCTGGGCCAAGAAGGCGAGGCGCTTGCGTCCTGGTGAGGCTGCCTGGTCCAAGAAGGAGAGGCATTTGCGTCCTGATGAGGACGCCTAGAAGGCGAAATGCGCCTGCGAGGGGAAAGGAGAACACTTTGTTCCCGTCGTCCATGAGGGGAGACGTTTGCGTCCTGGTGACTGCGTCTAGCAGGCGAATAACTCCTTTTCTCTTTTCGTCCATCCGGAGAGGCGCTAGAATCTCTCCTATCCCTCCTGGGAGGTGAAGAAAACTTGTCTAAGCTTCGGCGCCTATTCGGCGAAACTCTTGCGTCCTTCGGAAAATGTCTAGAGGACGAACGAACGCTCCTTCCTTCTTGCGGAGCTCTGAATAGAGAGGGGCTCTCTTCTCTCCCGGAGCTCTTAGTCGCACGAGTTCTCTCACGAGAAATCCGCGAATCAGGCTCCTGATGCTTGCCATGAGAGGCAAAATCGTCTCTAGCAAAAACTCCTGGGAGAAACTCCTGCTCGGAGGGAGTTTTCCGATTCCTGTCATATGTGACTGAAGAAGGTCTCGCTGGGGATGAAAACCTTTCAGGCGAGGAGCGTCTGCTAAAGCCAGACGCTTACTCTCTGATGCTCTCCTAACAGAACTCTTGATGGGAAGAGAAATGTCTTTCTTCCTAGAAGAGCCTTCAGAAAGAACTCCCACTAAGGCAGACAACTGCTGTTGGAGTCCTACCAAGACTTCCTTCGTCTTGTGTGATAAGTCTTCCGGAGAAGAGTCAGGAGATCTCATAGCTCTCTTCTTACGAGCAGGCGAATACTCCGGAAATGGCTCAGGACTGGAACGCAACGCTTCGCTTGCTGGCGTCTTCCAGGATCTCTTAAGAGGACGCGACTTAGCGGAAGAACTCCATCCTCTTCTGGGAGACGAAGAGTCTGAGTCCGAAAAGCACTTCCTGAGGACGCTTTTGCAGTAGCTGTCCTTGGCAGCCTGGGAAGCGGCTACAGGATCTGCCGAAGGGACGCCTGACCGTTGGGAATACTCTACATCCCCCTTTGCGGCTTTTCGACATTCCTCCTCCTTGGTCATGGGAGTCTGAAAGAGGTCTAGGCCTAGGAGCAATGCGGAGTCGGTCAGACGCCCCCTCCACTTCACTGGGGACACTGCACAAATCACTGCACACATCACTGCTCTTACCTGTCTCCACTTTCATTGCTTGCAGTTGCGATTTCAAGCTGATTATTGAGGCTCTCATTGCAGGCCATTTCCGTAGACGCATCTACAGGTTCGCTGCTGGGGGAAGGGGCTGAAGCCAAACTATGAGCAGGTGAAATACTAGAAAAGTTAGGAGCTACTTCCTGTTCATTAGAGCAGGATCTACTTGAGCTTCTGATGGAAGCCCTCCTAACTCTATCTTTCTCAAGTTTCCTTACATAAGAAGCCAAGGTCTTCCATTCCACTTCCGTTAAGCTCTCACATTCCAGACAGGTGTTAGTCGCAGAACAATCATTCCCCCTACATTTCTTACAGACTGTGTGAGGATCCACCGATGCTTTCGGTAGCCTCACCTTACATTCCTCTTTCGCACACACCCTAAATACATTTTAAAGAGAATCCAAATCAAAATCCAAAAAACGGTCCACGATAAGCGTATGCCAAAACCAAAGATCAAAGTACATCACCAAAGACCAGATAGATAATCCTCGGCCACGAGAAAAGAATTCCAATGCAGGAGGTACAACAACGATGTTGTTGCTACCAGCGACAGAAAAATTCTGGTTAGAAAACGGAATGGTTCCTATTTCCGCAGCCCCACCCAGCGGCGGGAGTGGGCTGGTCACCTGACCTACCTGTCGCGTGTGCCGCGAGTTTTGAATTCTGTCGGGACGTCAGAGACTATAGCTAAGTATATATCTGCCGGGGAAGTTGCATGTACAAAAACTAGCCAATTCATTATTTATCAACAGATGTCTAAGCCCAAACCTCTCACACCTTTGCATATCAAAGAAAAAACAAATAAGTTGAAACAAAATAGTCGTCGGCAGCCGGCTCAAATCATTTTTTTTCTACAAAACTTGAGTTCCCTTAAATTTCTTAGCATTACATAATCTCTAGCACTGTTATTCATGAGCTCATTTTAGCTGATAAAAATATTTTTTGCTGTTATGAGTTTGTCCCAGGTGTGGCCAAATCATGGAATGATTCTCATAGCTATGTAGTGGAATGAATAGGGCTTCAAAAGATAAAAGTGGTCCAAATACATTCCACTACATAGCTATGAGAATGATTCCATGATTTGGCCACACCTGGGACAACCTCATAATAGCAAAAAATCTTTTTATCAGCTAAAATGAGCTCATGAATAACAGTGCTAGAGATTATGTAATGCTAAGAAATTTAAGGGAACTCAAGTTTTGTAGAAAAAAAAAATTATTTGAGTCAGCTGCCGACGACTAAACCAAAGAACATTACTCAAAATGCAACAAGTTAAAGAAAGTAAAACGTTGCCTCTGAAATTATGTAACCTACTCTCTTACAAGCTCCCACCTTGTTCATTCACAGTTGTTATTCCGATAACCCACAATACATCATGAAAGGATAGATGTCAGAAAAACTGTAAGAAAAGAACCTTTTCACTAATGGCATTCTTTTTCTCGGGTCTGTTGTAGGTGATGATTCGGAGGCCACCTTCACAAGTGACGCTGAGGGTCTCGTATGTGGCCTGAGAAGACATGGGTTGCTGTTGCAATGTTGATCCGAAGACTGGCTTTGATGCTGACCATCCTAAAGCATGCCACAGGGTTCCACCACTATACCTCACTTTAGCGCTTGTGCTGAAAGTAAAACAAGTAAGTTAGCTGAGGAATAATATAGAATTTGGGTCAAAGGCCAAGCACTGGGACCTCATACAGCGCTAAAAGGGAAATGGACAGGAAGAATTTGAAAGGTATTAACAAGAGGAAAACCTCACAGTTGCACTGCAAAACGACTGTTAAAGAGGTTGGAAAGTCAGATGGAAGAAAAAGAATATGAATGGAGGCACAGCAAAATGAATGAAAGAGGTTGCAACATGGTTATCCTCAAATTCGGCAAAGTTGTAATATTAAACCAAACTCCCACGCATTGTGTTTACTAGTAACAACTCATGTAAACTAACGTTTGGGCTACAACATAAACCAATATGGTAAGTAGGCCCACCTACCTAGGGTAAAAAACCGCATGGTACAGGGGAGGACCATGTACGATCAATGTGTACAACCCCAAAAAAAGTACATTATAACGCGTCCTGACATCGGAAATGGGCATCAGACGCGACTTGTTGTTGGTGAGAAACGGAGCTAAAGACCTCTACTCCGGTGTCAGGACGCGTTATAATGTACTTTTCTTGGGGTTGTACACATTGATCGTACATGGTCCACCCCTGTATCATGCGGTTTTTTACCCTACCTAGGTAGTATCAGTAGCAGTAAACTGGTGGTATGATTTTCAAATTATGGTGGGTAGTAGTATAGGCCTATTAAAGACTGAAAAACTGTAAAAACGCAGCATACAAATCCCAATATAAAGTTTGGCCATTAAAATAGGCCTACTACCTCGGTGTTGATGAATAGGCTAAGTTACAACTGGGTTCAAGTCCAAATTGCACCTTCTAATCGTCATGTTACAGTAGGGCTATGCCAGCCTAAAGGCCAGCTTAACTACAGTGGCATTTACCACAGCATACTCGAAGAATTACAAAGGATTCTCCTCACCTAAATATACGTCTTATAGCGTAAAGACCCGACATCTTTGACAGGTAGGCTTAGGTCTAGGCTCCGGTACGGTTATCCTCAGGAGGGCCTTCAGCAATTGATTACGCTTATTTTGGTTACATCAAATTACAAATAACGCTTTGCAAAATCTCTTGTCACTTAGATTAACCGTCTACAGCAATGAAATTACGTTTTATTTAACAATTAACTAAGTTTTTGACGGCTAAAGGACTAGTAGTAGTTACAACAGTAGGATTTCTCATATTTATTCCTTGCAACGGCTCCCTTTCGCCGGGTCCAAAGCTCATGCCTTCCTTTGCTGTGTTTTTTATACAAAAAGTTATCTGAGATATGGTCTTAGCCTTCCATGAATAAGGCTGTTGATCGATATGAAATTTGGTTCTTAGTTCACTATCAGGAGAACTCCACCGTAAAAGTTGTATTAATGCCTTTTCTTTAACTCGTGAGCAATTTGCTCAGATTCCTCGTCAATAATCTTGGTATTTTCTACACACAAAAGTTGGTTTTCCCTACAGAGTAACTTCGACCTTATGGTTCTCCTTTTAGTTTATTTCTCATTTTGCTACCCAATTCATATATTCATTATTTTATTTTTTTATTTTGTGTTCTTTTCATACACTGATTATTATTATTATTATTATTATTATTTTATTATTTATTATTATTATTTATTATTATTATATTATTATTTTATTGTTTATTATTATTATTTGATTTTTTATTTTATTTATATATATTTTTTTTTTGCTCTATCACAGTCCTCCAATTCGACTGGGTGGTATTTATAGTGTGGGGTTCCGGGTTGCATCCTGCCTCCTTAGGAGTCCATCACTTTTCTTACTATGTGCGCCGTTTCTAGGATCACACTCTTCTGCATGAGTCCTGGAGCTACTTCAGCGTCTAGTTTTTTCTAGATTCCTTTTCAGGATCTTGGATCGTGCCTAGTGTTCCTATGATTATGGGTACGATTTCCACTGGCATATCCCATATCCTTATTTCTATTTTCAGGTCTTGATACTTATCCATTTTTTTTCCCTCTCTTTCTTCTCAACTCTGGTGTCCCATGGTATTGCGACATCAATGAGTGATACTTTCTTCTTGACTTTGTCAATCAACGTCACGTCTGGTCTATTTGCACGTATCACCCTATCCGTTCTGATACCATAGTCCCAGAGGATCTTTGCCTAATCGTTTTTCTATCACTCCCTCAGGTTGGTGCTCGTACCACTTATTACTGCAAGGTAGCTGAAGTTTCTTACACAGGCTCCAGTGGAGGGCTTTTGCCACTGAATCATGCCTCTTTTTGTACTGGTTCTGTGCAAGTGCCGGGCATTCACTTGCTATGTGGTTTATGGTTTCATTTTTCGTATTGCACTTCCTACATATGGGAGAGATGTTATTTCCGTCTATCGTTCTTTGGACATATCTGGTCCTAAGGCCTGATCTTGTGCCGCTGTTATCATTCCTTCAGTTTCCTTCTTTAGCTCTCCCCTCTGTAGCCATTGCCACGTGTCATCGCTGGCTAGTTCTTTAGTCTGTCTCATGTATTGTCCGTGCATTGGTTTGTTGTGCCAGTCCTCTGTTCTGTTTGTCATTGTCCTGTCTCTGTATATTTCTGGGTCTTCGTCTACTTTTATTAGTCCTTCTTCCCATGCACTCCTTAGCCACTCGTCTTCACTGGTTTTCAGATATTGCCCCAGTGCTCTGTTCTCGATGTTGACGCAGTCCTCTATACTTAGTAGTCCTCTCCCTCCTTCCTTTCGTGTTACGTATAGTCTGTCCGTATTTGATCTTGGGTGTAGTGCTTTGTGTATTGTCATATGTTTTCCTGGTTTTTCTGATCTATGCTGCGGAGTTCTGCCTTCGTCCATTCCACTATTCCTGCGCTGTATCTGATTAATGCACTGCCATGTGTTTATGGCTTTTATCATATTTCCGGCGTTGAGTTTTGACTTGAGTATCACCTTGAGTCTCTGCATATATTCTTTCCTGATCGTGTCCTTCATTTCTTGGTGTTTTATATCCTCTCCTTCCATTATTATTATTATTATTATTATTATTATTATTATTATTATTATTATTATTATTATTATTATTATTATTATTATTGTTATTAATATTATTATTATTTGGGAGGGAGGCCCTCTCGTAGACATGTTTCGTTAAAAATTATTGCTGCTTCAGCACTATTAGTCTTGTAGAGAGTCTTCTCTATTTTTCTGATGACGGCTTTCTCGTTGTTGCTTATACTGGCGAGCAACGCACCAAAGAGCATGGTAAAATTCGGTTGAGTCATTTGATTTATTATTGCTTATACAATTCTCTCTCTCTCTCTCTCTCTCTCTCTCTCTCTCTCTCTCTCTCTCTCTCCAACGCGACGTTTCCTCCTGATCCGCAGACATTATCAAGCGATGACCGCTAAGGGACTGAATTCGAGTGGTTGCTGTTTTTTATTAAGCTGACCTTGTGTCAGCACGGGCTCTTGCTCACAGAGCAAGTGGTTGTTGTTGTTGTTTTTTATTAAGCTGGCCTTGTGTCAGCACGGGCTCTTGCTCACAGAAAGTGGCGAGTCCTTCTTCTTAAATCGTGGTGTTGCGGGCTCTTGAGTACGGTATAGAGAACCTCTCCGGCAGGACGAGTTTTCATTGGTTCCTGGGAAGGAGACTCATACAGCGAGCGTTTACGAGTCCTGCAGACCTTCTCAGGTGGGGGGTATCACTGGGAGCCTATTGATTAGCTTCTACCTGAGTGACGTCACCCCTGGTATTATTCTGATAGTGCTTCACGTCCGGTGTTTGTTTCATGCGCTCTGGTACTTTCGTTGGGGGGGAGGGGCGCGGTCCTCCTCACACACGTCGGTATCAGGAACGCTTCTTGAGTGGTATTAAGGGGAGGCTTTTGCTCGAGTATAAGCAGTGCTTCTAGGAGACGCAGACGTCGTGGGTCAGGGGCTCTCCCGATGATTTTGACATTCCTGATGATGTCGTCTCTTGTGATGTCTTGCTGGTGTACTGCAAGGGCGTGCTGCCTAATGGCGCCCTCCTGGGCATGTTAGGAGATCCTTTTAGACAGGCGCATCGTCGTCATGCCGATGTAAATCCCAGGGCATCCTTGGGCGGGGCATACGTATTGGTAGACAATGTTGGACTGCTTTAGGCGGTTTCCTACGATGCGCCTGTCTAAAAGGATCTCCTACCACGCCCAAGAGGGAGCCATTAGGCAGCACGCCTTTGCTGTACACCGACAAGACATCA